>NW_014577094.1:144754-165077 GCF_000485595.1 Priapulus caudatus | reverse complement strand
GAGAGATAGAAGGGGAAGGGGGCAGCAGTCAGTGAAAGTAACGGCACACGCACGACACCACACAGAGCGCGGCGCGCACACACACACACAACACGACACACACCCAAAAACACACAACACACACACACACACACATGCACATAACAACCACACACACACACCACCCGCACCCCCACCAACCCCACCCCCGGCCCCCCACACCCCCCCCACAAATTGCCTCCCATACATCAGCAGACACACCAACCACCCACCCCAACACCACCCCCCCGGCCCACCCGACACATTCGACCACTCATCACCCCCCCCCACCACCCCCAACATCCAACACCAACACTACACACCCCACACACACACACACCACGACACAACACCACACACCACACACACACACACACACACACACAACACACACACACACACGCACATACACACAAGCGCCGTCACAGTGAGAGTTTTCCCCGCGAATTCGAAGGGTGGGGTGGGGATGGTGGGTGGGTGGTGGTGTGCGGGGGGGGGGTTTAGCCGAGCACTGATGCATGCTACATGGGGCGACAATGGTGCGCGTCCCATAACCGCCTCGTCCCGTCTCCGTCCACGGCTGCGTGAAATTCCCCCGGCGTGAAAAAAGATATGAATAATATTTTCTGGCCAAAATGAAAATTACGCGCTTCGTTAGATGCTGCTTCGACCTGCTCGTCCCCCGCCGCGTCGGCCAGCCTAGTGGTAGGTTATGATTTCTAGCTGCCCGGGCGCATTAGGACGAATGAGTAGATGTTATGTGTAGCACACGCTATATACAGCCTGCACATCTCAGACGCCCGCTACAAGCTTCTAGTATACTTGCGTGTATTAAATAATGCGCGGTGTTTTATTTCATTATTCAAATATATTTTTTTGTATCGGATTTTAATTGTATTCGTGGTGTATTTATTTAGCAGTTTTTTATTAATTAATTTTAAAAAAGATTTTGAGGATTTATTTTCACGTTAAATTAAGATATCACGTTGCTGGTGCGCGTCTCGTTTCGCAGCGTAGCTATATAATCATGTGCAAGATTTAGTGCACTCGCGCACGTACGTAGACGTAAACATATATGTACGTAAGTACATGTTCATAACCCGCCCTATACAAACAACCACATGTGCAAACAGCCTGACACAGGCGCGCACGCGCGCAAACATGCACGCACGCAGGCACGTCCGCACACATATTCATATACGTAATAAAGGTGATTGTCAACTGAAAATGGCCACGTTTAGATACACGTGTGTTCGGACTTTTGTCGAGGAAGTATGTGTTCGTGAAATAAATTACTATATTGTAGGTTTTTTTATATCTCGGCGCGAACATTGTTTGGCATCCTGGGTTGCGTTTCCTGGCTCCCTGCTGCCTGCGCAGCAGCGCGTTTCAACGTTCAGATAGCTGCTAAATTAATAGATAGCCTGACGATTGAGCACAATTCTAGCGCGGTTTTTCTGGCGAGCTTTCATATTGTTCCCCTTGTCTGCTTTGCGGATTTGGCGTTTTTTAAATCAAGCAACATGATAAAAGCTCGTCATTCCGGAAGCCGCCTTTTAGCAATATCTCGAATAAATCCATAATTTTATGATTATTACGATTATATGCGCGAGTTACTATGCCCACACTCTACTGAAATATCCGATCGCATTTGTTGCTCATTTTGTTTCCACCGTGCCTCCTACACTGAAGGGCAGGCTGTAGCGGTTACTACTCGTTAGCTCGATTCAAATTTATAGCCCTCCTAGCTGGTATTAATTTCTTGCATGTATGTTAGTGTGGGCACATGTTTGTAAATGTACATGTGCGCGTGCGTGCGTGTGTGCGTGCGCGTGTGCGTGCGTGTTTGTGCGTGCGCGTGCTGTATATGTGTGTGAGTGCGTGCGTGTATGTGTGCGTGCGTGCGTGCGTGTATGTGCGCGCGCGTGTTGTGGGGAGGACTTACGTGTGCGTGCGTGCGCGTGTTGCTCCGTTGAAAAATGGAAAATTTAATCTCCGACATTTTCCATTGTTTTTAGCAGCGACGCGGTGAACGCTGCTGGCTATACGCTCGCGTCAGCGAATCGCAATGTTAGCGAGCGAGCGAGCAAGCGAGCGAGCTTCCACGCGCTGCCCGACAGCTATGTTATGTTAAGCTGACTGTAACTGCATTTACTCCTCATGCATATATTATTGCTCTATGCGCGCTTTGCGAACCATGCGTCGACAATCGTAGCCAGCGACGGTGTGCGCAGCGCACGAGTTAGCCATTGTCGCGCCGGATTTACTCTGTGTCGGACAAACCGCAGTTACATTTTGCTCGGGGGCGGACGCATGATTTTACTTGCTTTGCTAAATGGCGGCCGTTATCGAATCAGTGCTTTCATTTATCGTTTATAACCCCGTGATAAGGTAGCCGCCAGCCACGCGCACAGGCTGAGCAGACGTTGGGCCCGACGCGACTTATATTATTATGATTACGCTGGACGATGTTACGTCAAAGTCGCAAATCGCCTGTTAGTTTTATTGGCTTGCGAATCATATGCTTTTTTGGGTCTCATCTCTGGCGGCGGCCGACATTGATTGAACGAATTGGGTTCTATATTGGTTGTTATAGTCACAGGGGCGATATACGTGGTCGTAAAAATATTATCAATCTAGTGTGCTATACTTCTGCAATTTCTGAAAATGATGGAATGATATCGTAAATGTAGAATTACGGTTATCTTAATTAATTACATTATTTCTGAAAAATCATTGCTGTTTTTTTCTCTTTTTTATGTGACTTAGTTATTTCTTTTATTTCAGCTGATGGATTGATATTAATTTTACCACAAGTAATATATATATATATATATATATATATATATATATATATATATATAATTTATTTAGTAATGATTATTGGCGAAGTAATATATGGGATAATCGCACGATCCTAATTCTCACGTTAAAAGATTATTAAATTCATGATTGTACGTGTAACGCACGCTTGCCTGTATAAACATGCAAATATACTTATAATATTAGCCACGTCAACGAATGAAAACAATGGACGAAGTATGTTTAATAATTTGTTTTATTTTAATGGTCTCGTGCTGTCGGCAAAACACATCGGAGAACGTGGCATGTAATGTTCCCCGTTTTTCACCATTGAAATATTTATATCAGGAGAAAAACCCGTTAGACCTCTATCCTGTCACAATACAATGGCGAGACTACCCCCCCCCTCCTCCATCATAACAGCAATTATGCTAATGTACGAGGGGCTTGGACCGAGTATAATTAGCCGATCACCGCATTTAAGCATCACACATACAACCAGTCTTGTCTCGATTTTTTTTCGAACGCCTTCATCTTGTTTATTTGCGGTTAGCAATCACAAGACAGTTGATAAACATGCATTCGGCGTCTCTAGAAAGGTCTGGCCGCCATGTTGAACAGTGGATATCGATTTGGTGACGTAAGCACTTAACGCTGACGCTGCTTTGCCTCTAGCTCTTCGACCAACCTGCATGCTTCTTTATATACAATAAATAAATACAGAGCTCTAAATATAGACTAATATCCCAAATGCGTACTATACATTTAGTTGTCGAAATTTTACAATTGCTATACGATCACTAATAAGTGTTGTAGACATATATTCACTGACATGAGAATTAAATAATTTCCTTAACTTTACATGCACAGACGACATTATAGAATTTTGTAGATTGAATACGTACAACATTTACCGCGAGGCGCCGACGTCCTCGGTGCATGCTTTCCTCATTGCGAGCCTCTCAACATCTACAATATACTAACGAATATTTTACGTGCCGTTTGAAATGGCCTTTAAGCGAGGATCTGTGAAAACCGAGTACTCTGAGAGGTGACGTGGTCTATATGTGTTATAGAGGCTCATAGTTCCGCGTACAAAGCACGTCGTCATGCCCGACTCGACGAGTCATCATTTAAATTCTACATGATGCCTGATAGAAGGCGGGGTGTAGAGATCCATACAGCGCACAGTCACGACGGTTCATAATGCATACAGTGGAATAAAGTACCCGCTCAATACTATTCATCGTGCATCCCCGTTCCCCACTAAGTTCAAAGACATGTAGCTGCAAAAATCGCGGCCATTCTGCATGGAACGACGAGAGAATCTTCAGGGTAGAGTATTAAATTTGCAGTGGCTGATTGGCTGGCAGCCCGTGGTTTCAGTGCATCACGTGTCACCACTCGCTAAATAGAACGTGGCCGCGAGCGTCGCAAAAATGCGTACTACGTTCTCTGTGTGTGTGTGTGTGCGCGCGTTCCGAGTTTACACCTATTGGGCAAGCGAAAGAACAGCCGCCCTCAGCAACAACGTCTTTGCAATAGAGCCGTATTATTAGCTCCTTTCTCCGCCTTGAAATAACGTACGCGCGCCTGCTGTCGACCTAACGGCGGCTAGCGCGTGCTTCGCGTGCGCCCGTACTGGCGAGACGTACACGCACGCGCGCGTGTGTGCGCGCGCGCGTGCGTGTACGGTAGATCAGACTGCTGCGTCTTAAGGCTTCGCGAGCTCGGTTCGTGTGCGACATCGGGCGGTGTCAGTAGCGTTGCGGCGGTGACAAAGACGCCCACCACCGCGCCACCTTCGCTACGGCCGTGCCCCATCCCCCCACCCGCAGTTCCCGGCCCTCCCCGTGACAGCTTCGCGCGTATACGGACACGCGTGACGGTAGTACGCATTTAGATTTCCCAGCTAACGTTGTCCTGGGCGACGCACCAGTGTCTCTGACGTCATCAGAGTTACCCGTCCGTCTTTCCTCACGTGCAGTACTAGAGTCGGCCGCACGAGGGCGCGGGAGCGTTGCCGACGCAGATGACGGCCGCCGCGGTGTAATACTTGCTGCATCTAACTGTACAGTGTCGCCCCGCATCTATCTCTCTCTCTCTCACCAGGCGCGGTGCGTGAGCGACGGTATGTAGGAGGCGACGACGTCGGCCGAGCTCATACCGGCGACGGCGTTGTAGTTAATCGAGCTCGTCAGGTGGTTCGTCATGCTGCTCTGCATGCTCGCCGCCGTCACCGGCGACTGATGCGCGCCGGAGTTCACCGAGTTGTCGGGCGTCATCGCCTGCGGCATGGCGGCGGCGTGCTGGCCGTGCCGGTGGCTCGCCGCCTGCGACGCCTGCATGCCGGCGTCGGCGCCGCCCAAGCCCGCCGTGCACGGCTTACCGTCCTTCACGAGCACGGGCACGGCGACGCGCCGCGGCGACTGCTGGCCGCCCTGCGCGCCGCCGCCCGCAGCGCCGCCCTGCTGGCCGCTGTGCTGATGCTCCTGCATCTGCTTGTCCTTGGTGGCGCGCTTGCACTTGTAGCGGTGATTCTGGAACCAGATCTTCACCTGCGTCGGCGTCAGGTTGATGAGACTGGCGAGGTGCTCGCGTTCGGGCGCCGACAGGTACTTCTGCTGCTTGAAGCGACGCTCCAGCTCGTAGACCTGCGCCTGCGTGAAGAGCACGCGCCGCTTGCGTCGCTGCGTCAGCGGAAACTGCATGCCCTTGTGCATGCCGCCGTCGATGCCGTTCAGCGCCGACACGGTCGACGACATGTTCATGTTCATGCCCGACGAGTGGCTCATGAGACGCGAAACTGCAAGACGAAGACGAAGGTTGAAGGTTAGCGGCGAGGCTCAAACATGGCGGCGAAGGTCAAACATGGCGGCGAGGGTCACACATGGCGGCGAGGTCAAACATGGCGGCGAGGGTCAAACATGGCGGCGTGGGTCAAACATGGCGGCGATGGTCAAACATGGTAGCGTGGGTCAAACATGGCGGCGTGGGTCAAACATGGCGGCGATGGTCAAACATGGTAGCGTGGGTCAAACATGGCGGCGTGTGTCAAACATGGCGGCGATGGTCAAACATGGCGGCGCGCGGTTGTCCTATACTGGGTAATCTAAAACATGGAAACTATCCTCCGCGCTCATGGAGTGTACGTGCGCGCGCGCGATACGCATCTGCAATGCGCAACTAAACCGTCCTGTTTGTCGTGTGTTCCTGAAAAGTGCGTGTATGTGGTTTGACATTCTCACCCCCCCCCCATCGTCCGTAGGGAAAACGTACGATGTCTACTGTTGTCTCACTCCTCTGTAACCTCTCCCTGCATAGGCCCTACATGGAATCAAGAGCTGATAATGCCTTATGTATAATCTAATAGGGCTTAATACCTTACGTATTATTAGCTCTTGATGGGATGCTCATACGATATATGTATGTTTTATGTATTATCGCACATTTTGTCCATAGGGAAGACATACTATGTATAGTCCATATAAACATAACATGTTGTACCACCCCGCGCATCCCTACCTCCACGGAGTAGGCATATATATATATATATATATATATATATATATATATATATATACATAATTTATTTTGTTCTATTATCCATTAACCTTCCATCCATGTGATGATGAAGATGCTACACATACAAACGCGCGCATTCTATTGCTTGACTAACGCACGCTGCGAACCGTCGTTACTACTCTATCAGTTTTTGTCGTTATAACCGTCAGCTCTATCAGTATATTTTCGGATAACCCGGACTCGGATTTTTATTAGGATACAGCGAGGACGTAATGTATGCCTAATTAAGCGTGTCGATTACGTTCCGTCTAAAATGGAGCTATTTTTCCGATCTTGTTGAACTCCTTATATATACTACCACTCTATTCAGCATTTATGTTACGAGCAATTTTCGAAACTGCTTCTATTCTGCAGAACGTTAACCCAACGTTGCAAATTGTAAATCAAATTACAAATTTAAAAGAAAAAGAACATGGAAAAATGAAAACAAATTTCCAATCTCATCATGCGAATTTAGTTATGATAAGAACTAAACACAAACTGTACGGCTTTCCATAGCAATTAGTAAGTTGTCTCAATAAATAAAAATATATATATAGGCTACAATTACAAAAAAATATTGTATAAGTATATATACATATCAACACAAACTTGTATTCTTCAGCCGGCTAGCTAGAAATTCACATTCCACTCATTTCCGGGGTCGCGTTAACTCTGAATGCTGGCTTAATTTGTAAAGCGGGGGCAACCAGGGTCTGCGTCCCCTCTCCTTCTCATCACCCCTAAGTTCTTGTCTTCTCTGCGGCCGCACACACGAGTGATTCCTATAAGATATGCTTCGTCTGTCTGCATGTCTGTCTGTAGTATGCAGATAGAGAGAAGTACGCTCTATCGCACGCCGTATGCCCAGCGCGAATAAGGGGTTAATAAGACAATCATTAAATTAAGATCATTTGCCATTATTAACCCCTGCATGAATGAACCTACCCCCCCCACCCCCACCCCCAGCTATTTTACGCGATCCTATATGTGCGTTTACGAGCTATACATATACTATACATATATACTATACATACCATGCATATATTATATATTTATACTATAACACTATATACATATACTATATATATACTATACATGTTATGCATATATTATACTTGTAATATACATACTATACATATACTATACATATACTATACATATACTATACATATACTATACATATACTATACATACCATGCATATATTATATATTTATACTATAACACTATACATATACTATACATATACTATACATGCTATGCATATATTATACTTATAATATACATACTATACATATACTATACATACTATACATATACTATACATATACTATACATGCTATGCATATATTATACTTATAATATACATACTATACATATACTATACATACTATACATATACTATACATATACTATACATATACTATACATACTATATATCTTATACTTACATTATATATACTATACACACTATATACATATTACTATATTTATACTATTCATACTATACATATACTATACTTGTACTTATACATGCAGCACAAATATCGGTGCTTCAACGTGTTATTTCCGTAGCGTGTTGTATATATAATAATATAATAATGTATATAATATAATATAATAAGAAACAGAACAACCGATGTAGCGTAGCATGCAGAATGTCTTACGCGGGGATTGTGCGCGCGCATGTCTGGTTTTAACTTTCTAGATTGGGCGGGCATAGGTGTCTGGAGCATAATTTTTTAAATGTAATATGAACCTATGAACCCAATGACTGAGGTGACCGATTCTATTATTTCTGCGCTATGCCCATTGATAGCAATAAAGTGGATGGCTGTGTACTTGCTGCAATGCCGCTTTAATCCTTTCATCTGACTATTCTCTTACTTGCGTTTATGAGTATTAAGACAAACAAAAATACAACACACGTTTGTGTACCATAAAGCACGTGCGTACGTGGTGTCCTGGAACCTTTTAGCACCATTCAGAAAATTGATGAACCCACTGGCGTTTAATCCAATTCTTTCCCAGAGCAACATTCGCACCCGCATAAGGCAGGCTCTTTTGTTAAGCCCACTTCTAATATTTTTGCTTGCGTAAAAATCACCGGATATCAGCAGGTGCACACGACACGTGACATTGTAAGTTCGCGTCATCCGGAGCATTTAACGATTGTTTGTACATACAAAACGTTTTTGCAACTAGACGTATTCCGGTATCCCTCCCAGCTTACGATATGCCACCCGCGGGATCGTTTTCTTTTGCCACTAGATGGCGGTACCTACAACCTTTTATCCACAGCGCGTATATCCGAGTAGAAGAATATCACAGCGAAAGTAAATCAACTCTTCTGCTCCCAGTAGCCAACATTCCTCTGATGGGTAGTATTTGGTCTTATCTTATATGGAATTGTCTAGTTTATGCGATCATAACTAATCATGTAAGCATCATGTCTACTGCGCATTGCGCAATTATGATATCACTTATATAGTGAATTTGAACATAACGATCGTGCGTAGAGGCAGTTAAACGAATCGCGAAGGCGTGATTATGTTGCTTATGCATGATTTATTACCGTACGTGAATATACCCTTAAAAGGCTTTAAGTGCTCTTTCTGAAATGATGCGACAATATGATTGTCAGCTAGAAAACAAAGAAAACACGAAGGGAGGAGGAGAATGAGGAGGAGGCGAAGACGAAAGGGGCGGAGAACGAGAAGAAGTAGGTGAAGCAAGGAACGAGGAGAAGGGGAGGAGAGGAGGAGGAGAGGATAGGGGGAGGCAATGGTGGAGAAGGTTGGTGGATGTGGGGGAGAGGACGAATGTACCTCTGCACGTTTGCTGCGATGTCACGGATGAATACACAACGGATCAAAAACGTACCGCGCGCCATTTTCCTCGATCGCCATATAACTATTCAGTAACTTCTGCCAGTATAGATAATGGAAGGAACTAAACACAAAACAAAGTTGACGTAGTAGAATGGATAGATACTAAAGTTTGGGAAAAGTGGTCACAAAGTGACACACTGGCTCTCGGTATGAACGAACCCGTGGCTACTAGTCCTGGATACAACAGTCAACCTTTGCGGCACACAACTACAAGACACTTACGCGCAGATTGGAATTCTGGTTATTATGCGGCGATTATGGTAAGAAAGAAGCGCTTGCCTGCTTAAAGAATGTTTAAACCGGGGTCTCAGCAGCAGTAGTTAAAAACAGCGTTCCTCAGCGTTTACTAAAAATTACGTTTTTATGTATTATGGATAATTTATTTTAGTTTCTTTATTAAATACATAGTTCCTTATAAAATAAATAAGAAAATGCATGTACGAACTGCAATTATATTTACGTTACTTTTCACCGATTCAATTAAATTTAATATAGCAATTCATATTTGTAGCACGTGTTTATCAATTTATTTATTTGGTAGTTCATAGTAGTTGGTATCCAAAGAAATAGTACATGTTCACATAATTAACTGCACTAGGTAACTGAATTTGCATATTAAATTTATTTGGATATTTAGCTGTCATTGTAAATAACTCCACTAGCATTATATAGCGCCGTTCAGCGTATGTAAGCGTTCGTCATGTACCTACCCAGGAAATAATTGTTTTCAATGTGCATATTTCTTTTTGTACACAATACTGTATGCATTTTCTCGAGTTTAGTTGACTATATTTTTATATTCTCGAACATTATTTGTATAAATACTTACTTTACGGATTAACAATATATATTCGTTCTTATATAGACAACTATAGGTGTAAAATGAGCTGCTATGTATTTCCTTGCAGCGGAGGATTACCTATTTGTCAGATATTGCAAGTGTACCATAGAAAGTGGAATACATGCATATAGCGAATGTCCCCACCAGCAAAATAATAACCATTAAGGTGTAACAAGTGTCCGAGATTAACTATATTTTGCACTCGTGTTAAAATCACACTTTTAAAATGTTATGAGACCCATATTTTTGCGTCGTCACGTTATATTCGCTGTTGACAGCGGACATGGTGATGGATCAAGTTCTTGGTGCCCAATTACATCGTAGATATTCGGTAGCATACGTTTAGATGGTCGAGAAAAATTGGTTCTGCTGATGATAATGACAGATTAGAAAGCGGATTGAACAGCGAAGATTGCAGTTATAATCACCCGTAGTGCAACAGTGTCAATTGTTCATTAAGGTGTCTCGTAAATTATTAATATTAAATACTAATGATCATCGCGGGTTTATGCTGGGTCATCACCGCGCGTGAATAGATTAAATGCTGTTCATGGGCGGACAGGTTTGAATAACGTACAATGCTGTACGTGATTATAATTACATAGCATTACATGAATATACAATAATTTGCGTGTTATTGTCTCGTTCTTTTGTTCGCGCCTAGCAGACTTCGTAAACGTTGATGGGGGATAAAACAAGGGTTAGATGACGTATATGAAAATGTCTTTTCCGGTAAAGATTCTCTTCGATCCGTTTTTATTTGCGCTTAAACTTACGCTTGGTCCGAGTTTGTGCAACTATGGCAAGCAAGCATGCAAGAAACACAGATCTGTTGCCCTCAGTTAATTGAACACAGCCATCTATCGTGAAAGGATAGCTCACGACTCCATGCTATAGGCTATATGCCGGTACAATCGCGAACAAGTAGAACGCTAAAGAATTTTGCAGAAATCGATTTTGTACTTTCGTTGGTCAGGCAGATGTCTTTTACGTTGCTCATGTCGCCTCGCGAATATTGGTCATAGATGAAATATCAGCCGATTTATCAGACACGAATGAATTTTAGTTGCCTGTTTTTTTTAATAACGCCTAGATACAGCAATGATACATTGGCTCGATTTTCAATTCGTTTTCAATTATTCGATTTGCGGGGCGGTGACCCCGCGGAAAATAGTAAGAGTGATAACCGAGAAGAAAAGTGACAGCCGGCCACTTTACGTTCGGCGTACAGATGGGTGACGACACGATAGCTCGTCTGACACGACTCCGTCCTTGCGACGCGTGACGCGGCGTTCACGCGCTCCCACCAGCTGCCGCTAGCAAACAAATCGCGAACGAAGCGAAGACGTATAGCCGACCAAAATATATCCCGAGATGGCGTATGCATGTCCGTATGCATAGCGTATATCTATCCGCGCGCGCGTGCGTGCGTGCGTGTGTGTGTGTGCGCGCGCGCGTGTGTGTGCGCGTGCGCGCGTGCGTGCATGTGTGTGTGCGTGCAGCGCCGGTGCTCGGCAGTATTAGAGAGCTAATGAGTCGTCGCTGCCGATGTTTTTATCTCGGCAAATCGCCGATTAGGCTGCCTTTATTAATCGCTGACATTCGGCAGGAAGGATGTAGGCTGACTATACAAACCTAGGGAGGCGTAGGGTAATGACGCACTGTATACGAGTATATGTGATATACATTTATATGTTTTCATACATATAATAGGCCTACTCGTATAAATTCGATACCCTAAACCGCTATATAATATATCTACATGTATATATATATGTCACCTATGTCACAGGTTTGGAGAGGAAGACGTTTGACAACAAGGCGTACACATACGAGGACCACGTTCAGTACGAACACAACATGTGGCACTACCTGTTCTTCATAGTCCTGCTCAAGGTGAAGGACAAGACAGAGTTCACGGGACCGGAGAGTTATGTGTACGGCATGATCAAGGTATTATTAGGCCCATGATTAGGCCCATCTATAACATCAGGAGAACATACATTATATCAGGAGTCTATCAATATTGATAGACTTTCTCTATCAATATCTTCTATATCAATTCTCAATATCAATTCTATATCAATTCTCAATATCAATAGAATATCTCTATTGATAGACTCCTGATTATATACATACACATGTATATTGTTGCAGGAGAGTAACTTAGACTGGTTCCCGCGCATGCGTGCAATGTCGCTCGTCTATAACATACATTATATATACATACACATGTATATTGTTGCAGGAGAGTAACTTAGACTGGTTCCCGCGCATGCGTGCTAAGCGAGGACATGAAATGTACACGGTCTATTAATTCACGATAGCTGTAACTTCATAGTTATAACCTCGTAGTTATAACCTCATGGCTACAACCCCATGGCTATAACCACATAGCTACAACCCCAAAAGTTCTAACCGCATACCCTCAGAGCTATAACCTCATAGCTACAACCCCATAGTTATAACCTCATAACCTCCTGGCTATAATCTCATAGCCATAACCTCATAGCTATAACCTCTTATAGCTATAACATTATAGTTATAATCCCATGGCTACAACCCCATAGCCATCGCATCACAGATATAAATTAATGTCGTAGCTATGACCTCATGGCATGACTGGAATCGATGTAAATTTGCCAGCGAGTAGGGTAGGATACCCGTAGCCAGGGGGGGTTCGGGGGGTTCGCACGACCCCCCCCCCCCGAGCCCCCCCGAGCAAAAAAATTATAATTTGCAAGAATTTCACCTCAGGTATGCACCAGATCGCTCCATTTTAGTGTAATAATTGCAAAATCTCCATCTTGTGCGAGGGGGGACACCCCCTCCCACACCCTTCCCCTGCTTGGTCGCTATGCTCCCTCGCTCAGTCGCTTCGCGCCCTCACAAATTGCCAACATTTAAAAACGAACCCCCCCCCAATATAAAGCTGGCTACGGGCCTGGGAATATAGTTAATTACAGATTTGCGCCTTTATCTTTTATAAGACTATAAATCATTATGCCGTAAATAATATAAATTAATATCAATTCATTTACTTTACATTTGTCTGACACAATCACACATTCGCCTCATTGATTTTTAAAAGTAGTTGTTATGATTGTATTGGTCGGTTGAGTAACATCCTGCATTCAAATTATTCCCAACGTGTTCAGCCTACTATGCACGTTGCTGTAAGTATTGCCTGTATTGTGATCACTGATTGTGTGTATTGTATTTTTATTTTTATTTTGATCGACGCTCTTATGCATGCAATGATATTGACAATGACATTTAATCGCGTCTCTTATTGATCAAAATATTAATATTTAAGATTTTATTTAACGATGACTTGTAATTTTTGTTGAATGTTCGATTGGCGATATAATCCACGATTCTATATAATATTTGAACTGATGAAGGGTTTCATAATTTAACAGATATTTAGTATATCAGGGGTAGAATATCAGGGCGCAAACTAATTCAAGTTAATCATTATAATAGTTCCATGTTTTAACCGTAGGTGTCGCCACGGATCAATGTTTCGACCGGGTTTTTTGACACTGGAGCATAATTTTTTAAATGTAATATGAACCTATGAACCCAATGACTGAGGTGACCGATTCTATTATTTCTGCGCTATGCTGGGGGGGAAGAGTTCAACTGCAAACAACTCGCGGGGTTGTTGTGTGCGCGCGAGATACATTTGTGTACGATGTTGCAGTGAGTGCCCACGGCCGCCGGGGTTACGGGTTTCATACGCGCCGCCCGCAATTAGTCTGCGCTTTAGTTACGAACACGAAAATGGCTACCCGCTCGAAAATTGAATTACGCTGGGGCGCAAATTCGCTCGTTCAACATCCGGCGGTGCAATCTCCCCCCCCCCCCCACCCCTCCCCCCGATACGAGCGACGAGCGAGCGTGTGCGAACCGCGGGCATCGCGCCTGCGCTGCTAATGCACGACTGACGACGGCTTGTGTGCGTGTAACCGCGTTAACGTTTTTCGCCGCCGCGGCCGCCGCGTGCGCGCAGGCCGCACGCCGTGTATCGTGTGATGTGACGCAGAACAATGAAGGCGGTGAGCGGGCGGGGTTCGGTGGGCGGCAGCGGCAGCGGCGGCACACTGCAGCGAGCGCTGTTAACCCGCCTGTTAGCCTGTTAACCCGCGAACGCCGCCGCGCTTACGTAAACCGATGTTACGATTGTATCGCGATAAAGGAAAATATGTATCGAGAAAGAAGCACGGTTTTCCGACGAGGGAGGGGGGGTAGATGGGTGGTATTCTGACAGAGATGTTGCGCTAGAGGCGTGTAGCGAGCTCTATCCGTGCTGCCTTGCGAGATAGACAGACGTTGCTAATACGAGGCAGCGGGAGCTGTGAACTACATGCATATGCTTGTGTAATAACGTGACATAACCGGTATTTGTGAATTTCGCCCCTTTTTTTAGTCGCCGTTCGAAGGCAGCCGTCCTGTACGCGCTAGCCGTGTCTGCATTTCACGCCGTGTTTGAACCCGGTGTTTGAGTCTGCCGTGGTTCATCGCAGCGCGTGATTCAGCTCACGCGTGATTCACGCTGGCGTCCTGGTTCGCATGCAAGCGCGCAAAACGTGATAACGTACAAACGCGCGAGGGGAAAAATCTTCTGCCACTATTTTACTGCGAACGCTTGGCGAAAAGTGCGGTATTATGATCTGTCATTGACGCCGTCTGACAGTTACGTGACCTGACGCCTGCATTTCAAAATTAAACAGGTTACAGCCTACAGTTTAATCGCGTAATGTCTGGACATTAACCCAGGGGATAGCATACGGTCCCATGTGAGGAGATCGTTGAATAGATTTTAATAATTACGGCCGTGTATACCTCGCAATGTTGATAATCATCCTACACGTCTAATCTAATTCGACATGAGAGATTTCGCTGACAGTCACGTGTAGAAAACTGTATAATTGAAGACGAACGAAATTGCAGTTGCTGTGAATGGATACCCGTAATAAACAGCTCGGTTGTTGATTGTTTGTAAACGTATCCTTACGCCGGCGGCGCATAGCATCATCGGAAAGGTTAAGTGAAATATCACGCGTCACTTATACACGCGCAGTATTTCGGTGTTGCATATAATTCGGGCACGATTTTATATAATGATCGGTGATGGTGTCTTTAGCGTTAGGGTTCATCGGCTGTTATCGGGCGGAATCTCATCCGCCCGCCCGCCGTGAGCGATGATAAGCACTTATAATTGCAGTGTATTTTTCCGCGAGTTCGAGTCTCGTGCTCTGCATGCACTCTCGGCCAGCGACACCGGCTAGCGTTCATCACGTATGCGGGGGGAAAATGAAGCATATATAGTTATAAAATATAGTTACATATATAGAGGAAGCAGCCATTAAACCACACGATGACGCCGAAGGTTTCATCGACGACGACGTTCGATCTCTACGTTATCTAACAATCTATAGTATTAATAATAATAATAATAATAATAATAATCGTAATAGTAATAGTAATATTAACACGGCTGAGTTTGTAACTGTGAAGTGGCGTAATTTGTACAGGCACGCGATGGGTACCTTCGAGCGGTGGCTACGTACCCGAAATATATACACCGTGCGCTGACCGCCGCCCCCACCCCTCGCTTGTCGCTTTCTCCCCCATTCTCTCTCCTTTCCTCTCGTTTGGATTACACATACTCGCGTATCTTGGGTCAGGTTTTGTAAACATCCCCCTCCGCTCGAGCGCCTGCGTTTTCTGTCATTCTCTTTCTTTCCTCTCGTGTGCGTTTTCTGTTAGTCCTCCCTCTTCCCCTATCTGATTTCTCGTCGCATGCTAGACACTTGTGAATCTCTGTCGGGGGGATTTGTCAATATCCCCCACGCGATTCTCCCACTCTCTCCTTATCTTCCTTACCTCTCTCGTGCGTTTTCTATCCCCTTCTCTATTCCTCTCCTCTTTTCTAGCCACATACTTACTTGCTAGGCGTTTAATTCGGGGTTTTTAAGTAACACGCACGCTTCCTCTCCCCTTCTCTCTGTGCCCGTCTCATCTCTCACTATCTCTCCTTTCTCGTGTCGCCACATGCTAGACAACTCACTTGAAAATCTCGGATCGGGGTTTTTAAGTACTCTCACGCCAATTCTTCCCCCATCTCTCGCTCTGTCCCTCTTCTCTACCCCTTCTCTCCTCTATCACCTCTCATCTCGCCCTCTAGCGCTCTCTGTCCCTCTCCTCTACTTCGCTCTCTAGACAACTTAGTTGCAAATCTCCGATCGGGATTTTTAAGTACCCCAGCGCACTTCTCTCCCTCTCTCGCTCTGTCCCTCTCCTCTACCCCTCTCCCTCTCTCTCTCCAGACAACTTACTTGCGAATCTCGGGTCGGGGTTTGCCGTGTACCATCCTGTCGACGAGTGTCGCACGGCGAGGCCCGTCGGGTCGCCGTAGTGCGACAGCTCGGCGCCGTTGCAGTACTGCGACGGAAACGACGAGTGATGCGACAGCTGCGGCACGTGCATGTGGTAGGGCGACGTGACGGGAACGTTCATGTTGTTCACGGTCAGCGACGACTGGTGCGGCTGGTGGGTGCTGGAGTTAATCGTCGGCCGGTAGTTTGGCATCAGCGGCGGGATCGCCGACTCGAACGTCTTGCGGTAGTTCTCCTCGGCGAGCGGGTTCAGTATATCGGTGACGGAGAACGGAGTATGCTTGGGGCTTAATGACATGGTCGTCCCTCCGTGAGGGTGAGGACGAATGTGTGCGAACGGTCTTCTTCGATGGCACTACACATGAAAGTGCTTCTCGGTCTTCAACAGCCACCTATCTCGCCAAGCACCTACTAGCGATAGGTATCTGCCATTCAGGCAGTGCACAAGTTAAGCACCTAGGCGAACCCTCGACGCATGCGCCAGTGCGCTCGTGCGGCCCGCTACATGCTCAAGAGCGCTCGCAGCCAGTCGCGAGGGTGGAGGTGTGGTAACAAACAAAACGGGCCAGCCCCGTCGCTCGATCGATTACTGAGCGATGTTCCAGCAGCCTATAACTTCGATAATCTGTTTGGCACCTTTTTAAAGCTGCTTTTGTGAGCGTAGGTGGGTGTACGTTTGTGTGGCTGAGTCTATCTGACAGACGGCCACGCTCGGACGCTCGAATGCCTGCGTCAGAACTCGTGACGTCACGCCGTTTACGATTGCAATGTATATGTAGATATAATTTGTAGAGATCGCAAAACCCGACGGTGTGTATTAAGCAGTTTAGATTAAGAGTTCATTTATGGCAGCTGCGCTATAAGTGATATTGGAGCGCTCATTGAAGCGCTATAATCAGACGAATTAAATCACATATGATGTCAATTCACATAAAATTTAAAAGAACAAGTGAATTCGATCAAAGTGAGGAAAATCTTTATTTGTGTTGTCGATAATATTTTATTGGGTTCAGTGTAAAGTTAAAAATAGGTAGAATATATAAATGACATAGTCGCCACTCCTTAGAAGAAAAAAAAGGGTAGAAGGAGGTGCAACAGAAAGGGGATAAAAAACAGGAGAGGTGATAGGAAGAAGATCGCGATAGGGAAAAACTCCTAAGAATGGTAAGGCAAGGAACATAACAATGTTGGTGTGACGAACTGAATGAGGGAAAGAACAAACAAAAACGGAGAGAAAATTTGGCGTACACGAGCAAAAACAATTCCTCGTTGAGGGAGGAGGTGTATATATAGCATCAAGAGTAGATAATAATGCCCCGTACATGTATGATGATTTCATCACATTATCGTCCACTAGTCAGAGAGTCTGCGTAATGTCACACTATTGTCTGCTAAGCTGTTGTACCGGGTGTCTGTCTACCTCGTCGTCCATGTTTAAAATAGTATGTCACAGACTCTTATACGTTGCAAACTTATATTGAACATCTTATTCCATCACTATACGATCGCTTCTTTCCGTACCTGTGATATTATACACGTTTTCTTTCACACGTTCCCTTGCTATCTTCGCCTAATAAATGCCTACTACTTAGCGCATTCGAGGTGACATTTCTAATTGATCTAATTTATAATAATTTAGGAATCGTTGCGAAAAGCACACCGGTAATCTGCGATATATATACTTGAGATAAACCGACGCCCTTCTGATCTTATACGAGATATTCAACCTTGCGTTACACAGCAACTGCATTCCTAATCCTTTAAATATTCTCGATGCCTAACACTGCCGTAGAGTCGTTATCGTCCAGATTAACTCATTATTTGGAGGGAAGCGATAACAAAGAGCTGCAGTTATTGCGCATGCGCGTGCTACAGTCGGCGCATTAGACGTTAGGGCTTAAAGCCGTAACGATTAGCTGAGAGAAAATCGTGGACCACGACTCACAGCCGATGTTTGCTTGGTAACGACGTATTGCGGTGTAAAGTGATTAAGCGCCCCCCCCCCCACACCACGAGTCCCTGTAAGGCGACTCATCGATAGGGATTCATTGACGTGCCCGTCACGTGCCGCTAACAACCTAACGCAAAGAGCTGCTCCGATTCTGAACAGCGAAGGCAGCAGCAGCGTAGTGCGTGTGCCATCGCACGCATATATTACTACGCTTCTATTGCCTATATACACCGATTACTGCATGTCTTGCGTAACGGAGACCTAATCGAACCATCGTGGTCTCTCTCTCTCTCTCTTCGCGCGCGCGTCTCTCTCTCTCTCTCTCTCTCTCTCTCTCTCTCTCTCTCTCTCTCTCTCTCTCTCTCTCTCTCTCTCTCTCTTGCTCTCCCTCTCGCTTACCCCCTCTCGCTTTCTCTGTTTCTAATGGCTATCGGCTTTACAACTTTGTTGTTTTGAATCAATAATTCCTCATTGCACAACGGAATACTTTGATAGTTGAGACGCCGATTCGCATTCCAAATAAACACGGCAAATTAAAGTCGCTAATCAGCGTGATTAACAAATTATACGTTTAACTTCCTACGGCGTCGCGCGTGCGTGCGACATTCGGGCGCAATCATTCACACAAAACCAAATGACATAATGAAATACTCCATTTGATCACTGAGGTAATTTGCGACGCTACGGGGCGCAGACGTATTCGCGTCGCACATTACGCCGCCGTCGGCGAGAAATCACCGATGACGGGACAATTTATCTGTCAACATCGATACTTCACCTGAAGAGGTTCTCTTGCAATATGAATGCGTTGCCGCGAAGCGTGAACAGCTAGGGCAGGAAAAGGGTTCAATTATGAATCAGCAGCGTAATAATTGTTCTCATCGCTTCTCCGCTTACATGTCAACCGCTGGCAATTACTCGACGCACGTGCGATGAATATCGCCGCTGCGGCGAATGCAGCGCAGCGCCATCTCGCGTCGTTTGTTGCGCGGCTGCCGTAAGACGGCGCTGCAAGCGCGGCACACCGACAATGAGGTGATATGCGTGATGAAGGGGAAGACAAGAACTGTTGGTTGAAGAAGGGTATGGTACCACCGACCGGGGCGCGTATGTGCGCTTGGACACATTCACAAGGGAGATGTAACAGAGGCAGCATAATTTACTTATTTATATAGCAGTAGGATCAAGCGAGAAACAAACAGACGGACAGACGGACCGACGGGGAGACAGGCAGGCAGACAGTCAGGTAGACAAAGAATCAGATGGATAGTTGAACAAGTAGATAGACTAGACAGCGAGACATTGATTGATCGAGAGAGAGAGCGAGAGAGCGTAAAAAATTAGAAATCTCGAGAGAGAAGGGGGAGAGCGAGGAAGAGAGAGATAGAGAGAGACATAGATAGAGAGAAGGACAAAAAGATGAACGGACGGACGGACGGACAGACGGACGGCCTGACAAATATATAACAGTGCAATGAGGCGTGTAGCCAGGCAGATGCCGCAAAGGTGATCGAACCAGTAAATGTGTGCGCGATTTGTCTAGACCGTGTATTGAAACGTGAATACACACGTACGAGTAGAGAAACAGATGCGAGCGCAAATAACAGACATTGCACTAAAAGGCACGCCGATGCGAGCACGCATGCTCGCGGATACACTTACTGTTGCAGGATGGGCGCGTGCGCGTGAGCACATGCACATACACACAACACACATACACATACACACACGCGCGTGCGCGCGCACACACACACGCACACGCACGCACACACGCGCCCGCACACACACACACACACACACACACACACACACACACACACACACACACACACACACACACACACACACAC
>NW_014577094.1:136228-144729 GCF_000485595.1 Priapulus caudatus | reverse complement strand
TGCGCGTACGTACGATCGTGTGCGTGAGCGTTTGTGCGCGCGTGTGCGTGAGCGTTTGTACGCGCGTGTGCGTGAGCGTTTGTGCGCTCGTGTGCGTGTACTTGCGCGTTTGCGTGCGTGTGTGCTCGAGCGTGTGCGCATATACCTGTGTGTAAATATACATGTAACAATTTGAACGATTCGCACGGACATGGACTGACTCCCTAGTTATATACAAACTAAAGACAATGGTGTAAAAAGAAATCGAGGAAAGAGGAAAAAGGAAAAAAGGCACAGCCAATTCTCTTCTTCAGAGAGGTATACGCCATTGCTTTAACAAACATCTGAGCCGCTTGAATTTTAATTGATGTTGAACGTGTAGGCGTGAAACCCGTTCGGAAGTCAACCGTATTATACAAGCATGCATTAACCACCTAGCGCAAGCACCGGGCACTTATAACGCCTCTTCTACGCGCTGTAAAGTTTACCGAAACAAGACCGAACTTGAACGTAATATCACACGTCGTGAAATAAGAACACACGACAGAAATAACCGAAAATTGATAACATGCGGTGTGGGTTCGAATAATTTTTTCGGGGAGCAGATATTTATTAACCGTCATACCCACCGCGCGTATTCTTCGTACGTTTTTTAACGCCGAGTAGCTGTAAAGTCGAACGGGAAAATTCAACGGACGTGGCGCCCTCGTTAGCACGCGAGCACTCGTCTGCGGACACAGCGGGGGGGGGGCGTTTTATGCCGAGCGGTGTCTTTCGAGGGAGGGGAGAGGGGGAGGGGGAGGTTTCACGTCATTCATTACCGTAAAAGGATTTTGCGCAGCGCCGAGATTAGCCTCTCATTCAAGTGTCCAGTCGGAGCGAAGGTTGCGCGCACACACACATACGACACGACGCGAACCTTTGTGACGCTGACGGGCGCGCCGCTCTGCTAGAGTTTAATAGATCTTCTCATCCGTCAGCGTACGTGACAGTAATCACTAACAAAAAACGGGTCTCTGCCGTAGATTTTTTTTGGGGTCCTGGAACCTTGAGAATGTCAAGCAGACGATATCGCATAACGTGGCGGGAGAATCGCACGAGAAGAGGCAAATATTCTGAATAGAAAGTGGCTGTATCGTCGTGAAAGATCGTGGTGGTCGTGGTAATGGTACCGATAGCGATTGAGGTGGCGCTTGTTGTTGTTGTTGTTGTTGTTGTTGTTGTTGTTGTGGTGGTGGTGGTGGTGGACGGTGGTGGTGGTAGTGGCAATGGTAATGACAGCGTGGGAGGCATCCACTATTCAGTACAAAAAACATCGGAACTACAGTACATTACATAGCAGGATTTCCGTGTTTTAACTTAACGAAAAATTTATAACGGCCACGTAACGTTATCCTGGCAAGTATCTATATACGAAGCGCCTAATTTTTACGAAGAATCTTACGCCAGTTGGTCGTGTGACCCATTCTTTCGAACTATAGCTGTACCTGCTGGAATATACGGCTAGAAGCTAGTCGATAATAGGACCACAATGGCACGCCGCGCAGAACCATCTGGTATAGTTTTACGCAGGAGATATAATGCACCGTATTGATCGTCGTCGGCTCTCTGACCGTAAAAGCACGTCCGAGCAAAGCGGCCAACATAAGCCAATTACTTTAACCGCGTGAGAAATCGTCTGCCTCACTTTCGGCCGCCGCTGTTTGTCGCACAGCGGGCGTGGCGGCAGCAGCGGTACGGCGGCAGCAGCAGCAGCAGCAGCAGCAGCAGCGGCGGCGACAGCAGTAGCAGCAGCGGCGGCGACAGCAGCAGCAGCAGCAGCGGCGGCGGCGACAGCAGCAGCAGCAGTAACGGCAGTGGCAGCAGCAGCAGTAACGGCAGCGGCAGCAGCAGCAGCGATAGCAGTAGCAGCGACAGCAGTAGCAGCAGTAGCAGCAGTAGCGGCAACAATAGCAACAGCAGCAGCGGGGGCGACAGTAGCGGCGCCGCGTCGATTCGTGGTGGCCGCCTCAGTATTCTTCTAGACGCCGCGTCCGCGTGCGTGTGTGCGGGCGCGCGCGTTAGCCGTCTCCACCGCCGCGCACCGAGCGGCAGTATGCGCGTTTTACGGCCGGTCCCGTCGCGAACTGTCGCCAATCACACGCCGTAATTAATCTTACGCGCGGTGAGTGACGCCGGAGATTGCGCCACGCTGATTCCCCACACCCCTCCCTTTTCTTCCCCCTCTCTTTCTTTCTTTCTTTCTTTCTTTCTTTCTTTCTCTGTTTCTTTTTCTCTCGCTCTTTCTCTCTCTCCCCACTCTCTCTCGCTTTCTCTCTCTCTCTTTTCTCTCTTTTTCTCTCCCCCTTTCTTCTCTTTTTTTTCTTTCTCTATTTTTCTCTCGCGCTTTCTCTTTCCTTCTCTCTCTCTTTCTCGCTCTCTATTTTTCTCTCGCTTTTTCTCTCTCTTCCCTCTCTCTCTCTTTTTGTGTGTGTCTGTCTGCCTCGCGCTCTCTCACTGTATTGTTCTCTATCTCGCCCCCCTGTCGACGAAGTTCTACGAAGAAGACGAAACATCAGGAGGGTGATATCTGAGGGTTCATATTGAGGCATGATCACAGTGATGGTGACTGTGAGGCCAATTGATGGCGTGCATGCGTGTCTCTCTCTCCGCGGGGGTCTCTCTCTCTCTCTCTTCGCGCGCGCGTCTCTCTCTCGCTCTCCAGCCTCATCTCCTCTCTCTGCTCTCTCTCTCTCTTCTCTCTCTCTCTCTTGCACGTTCTCTCTCTCTCTCTCTCTCTGGCCTCTCTCTCTCTCCTCTCCTCTCGCTTACGCCCTCTCGGCTTTCTCTGTTTCTAATGGCTATCGGCTTCTACAAACTTCTGTGTGTTTTGAATCAATAATTTCCTCATTGCCCACAACGGCATACTTGATAGGTTGAGACGCCGATTCGCTTATTCCAAATAACCGGGCAAATTAAAGTCCGCCTAATCAGCCGTGATTAACAAATTATACGTTTAACTTCCTACGGGTCGCGCGTGCGTGCGACATTCGGGCGCAATCAATCTCACCACAAACCAAATGACATAATCGAACATAGCTCCATATTGATCACTGAGTAATTTGCGACGCTTACGGGGGCAGACGTCATGCGCGTCGCACATTACGCCGCGTCGGCGGAAGAAGATCACCGATGATGGACAATTGTATTCTGTCACATCGATACTTCACCCTGAAGAGGTTCTCTGTGCAATCTATGAATGCTGTTCTGCCGGTAAGCCGCTGAACAGCTAGGGCAGGAAGCGGGATCAATTATTTGAATCAGCCAGGTAATAATTGTTCTCATCGCTTTCTCCCGCTTACATGTCGAACCGCTGGCAATTACTAGGACGCACGTGCGATGAATATCCGCCGCTGCGCGAATGCAGCGCCAGCGCATCTCGCGTCGGTTGCTTGCACAGCGCTGCCGTAACCGGCGCGGACGCCCCTGCCAAGCGCGCGCACACCGACAATGAGCGCTGATATGCCGTGAGAAGGGGAGACACGACTGTTGTGTTTGAAGAAGCGCGTATGCGTTACACCGCACCGGGGCGCGTATGGTGCGCTTGGACACATTCACAAGGGAGATGTAACACGAGGCAGCATTAATTACTTATTTATATGCAGTAGGATCAAGCGAGAAACAAACAGACGGACAGATGGACCGGACGGGAGAGACAGGCAGGCAGACAGTCAAGGTAGATAAAGATCAGATTGATAGCTTTGAAACAAGTCAGACTCGACTAGACTGCGCAGACATTGACTTGATCGAGTAGGAAGAGAGAGGAAGACGCGCGTGAAAAATTAGGACATCTTATGAGAGAGAAGGTGGAGAGCGAGGCAAGACGAGGATAGAGAGAGACATAGATGAGTAGAGAAGCGACAAAAGATGAACTGAACGACGGACCGGACAGACGGACGGCCTGACAATAATATAACAGTTGCAATGCAGAGCGCGTGTACCAAGGTAGAATGCCGCAAAGGGTGATCGAACCAGTAAATGTAGTGCGCGATTTGTCTAGACCGTGTATTGAAACGTGAGATACAACACGTACGAGATAGGAGAAACAGATGCGAGCGCAAAAACAGACATTGCACTAAAAGGCACGCCCGATGCGAAAGCACGCAATGCTCGCGGATACACCTTACTGTGCAGGATGGCGCAGTGCGCGTGAGCACGCGCCATACATCACACACACACATACAACATACACACACGCGCCGTGCGCCGCACCGACACGCACATCACACACACACACACACACAACCACATGCCCAACACACACACGCAAAACGCACGCACACACGCGCCCCCCCACCACACACAACACACACACACACATGCACACACACGCACCACGGCACGCCACACACGCGCCCGCAGCACACACACACACACACACACACACCACACACACACACACACGTACACACACACACACACACAACCACACACCACACACAGCACACACACACACACACACACATACACCACACACATACCACACATACATACACACACACATACACACAGACACACACGTTACACACACACAACACACACGCACGCAGCACAACACCATACAATACACCACACACACACACCACACACACACACACACACCCACACACCACACCACACACACACATCACACACACACACACACACAACACACACACACACACACACAACACACGACACACACACGACAACACACACACACGACGCCGCCGCCGCGCGCGCCGGCAGCGCGCGCGCTCGCTCGCCCCGCTGACAGTTTAATGGCGCTTGTATGTACAAACTCGATCATAGGTGGGATTTGATGACTACGTCATGTATATGCATTGATCGGTTATATACACATTACGCGAATTAATCTAAACAAGTTCGACCATCCCCCCGTGCTTCTTTCTGCTGAGTGGGCTAAGACGCCAGTCGTGACTTACATTCTGATGGAACTTCGACGTTTTTTCGGCGCAAAGCCAATTCATCGCAGTCGCTGTTTTGCATGCCGCGAGAGAAAAAATTCGTAATGTGTCCAGTCGTGGCGCCCACTCGTATTCGCGGCTAGCCATTTACCGCGTTTATCTTTCGTTTCGCGCGAAAATGTTCACCTGTGTGCCTTTTAGAGGCCGACGAAAATAGCTCGAAGAAATTTTAAAGGCGCTTGTATCAAAATTAAGAACAGTTTTATGTTTCACAGAGCCGCAAAACTTGTCCGCAATTTCCTCTCCCAGTGCCACCAACCATCATCCATCACCAAACAAAGGAAGTCGTTGAACGTTTAAGCTGCGGTTATCACAATATCGCATGCTTTGCCGCGCGAGATGAGAGATCAAAGTAGTTAGTGGCGAAGATCGCCGGCGTTTTGACAAAGTTATCGCGCTGAAATAGCGTGGAATATCGCAGCTAATCGACCAGCGCCGCGTCCGTGCGAGCGTTAGTGTGCGGCCGTGCCGTGCCCGCTGCCGCCTGCCGACACTTAAATCGTCATCTCACGTGCCGACTAGCATTTACTTATCATCCGCAGCGATTAAATTATTAACGTAGTTCCGTCACTCGTGGGAGATATTCGCGCTTCGTATTGGCCGTATTTCTCCATTTCTTACCATCTAGAATCTTTTGTCCCTTTTCTCGCCTACGTTCGCGTTCTCGCGCCGGGGCATCACTATCCCGTTCTACTTCGCATTTGCAAACGGATGCCGCCGCCCAATAGATATATAAGTTATTGCTTTTTGATGCGTGCGTGCCGGTACGCACGATCTGTCACATATAAGCGCAGCTGTATTCATCTCTCTTCGCCACACTGCTCGAGCTCACGCGCTTACTCTGTTTATTGTTCGCGCGCCGTAGTGATCAGAATCGTTACGGTTCGTCTAATTACAAGTAGCCATGATTCGATTTCACTCGGCGCTCGGATCGATAAATGGCGGCGGCCGCGTGCATACTGACCGATGCTTATTCGGCATGTTATTGACGCGGCTGGCTGTGCCGCACGTCGCGCGTATATACCAGTAGGCCGGCATTCGCCCTCGCGATGTTTAATCCTAATCCTGATCCGTTTAAATCGCTGTGTAGATTACTCCATCACCGAGATTTACGTACATCGTGGGTATCGGTGATTACACGCCCAGACAAACGCTTGTGTGATGTCGTCGCTTGAGATTGAGATTCAACAATGTATAATATAATCTATAATCTAGTATAGCTATAATATATATATATATATATATTATATAGTAATATATATGCGCCCTTTTGAAAGAGTGGGTTAATAAGGGATTCTTATTTTATCAACTTATTAGCGCGTGCACCTTTATTGCCGTTATTATCTCACTCGCGGTGTTGCATATTTCCATCGTCATCGTGCCGTGTCGCGACGACGACGATGACTTCAGTGGCCGATAGGTGTCAGGCATGCGCACGCGCGGGAGTCCTTGGGTTGTCTGCATGGCGGAGGTCACGCCAATCACGTTTCTCGTATACCGTTACGCCAGCATGTCTGTCCCTTTCATCCAGGAACACGACATACACGTTATGCCGCAGTGTCTTCCGGTGTGCTATTCTTGCTAGTCGGTTTGCACTTATTCGAACACGAGCCTGTTCATAGTTTGGCAGGACAAGATAGGGCAAGCACCGAAGTACAATGGGGGGTGGGGAAGGAAGAAGAAAAGCAAAAGCAAAATTAAGCATGAGAAGAAGAAGGAGAGGAGGAGGAGGAGGAGGAGGAGGAGGAAGAAGAAGAAAAATAAAGATTAATGAAAGAAATCGAGTTATGGAAAAAAGTGAAAAGAAAAAGATATAGAAGAATAAGAAAGATTTGGGCATAAAGAAAAATAAGAATGAAAAATACAACGATGATGAAGAAGAAGCAGAAGGAGAAGAAGAAGAAGAAGAAGAAGAAGACGAAGAAGAAGACGAAAAAGAAGAAGAAGAAGAAGAAGAAGAAGAGCAAGAATAAGAAGAAGTATAAGAGAAAGAAACAAAAGAAGAAGAAAAAGAAAAAGAAGAAGAAGAAGAAGAAGAAGAAGAAAAAGAAAAAGAAGAATAAGAAGCGACGACGACGATAAAAGGGAGCAGGAGTATGTAAACATCATCGTTCTCCATTCTAAAGCAGCTAAAAAAAAAAAAAGAAGGAAAAAGCGGATTTTTGTAACATTTCTCAGCATTACTGACGTTTTACGTGGCCAAAAACTAAACGGATTGTGCATCGCTGAGTAATACACAGCCCACAACTACCATTTTCCACGCGCACACACAGACCGTGTTTGTATTACCGGTGGTGAGTGCAGACGGATTGGCAGACCGTTCGTCGTACAAAATAAAACCACCGTTCTATTCAAACATCTAGACATATCAAGCGTGGATAATGTCGAATGCATACCCGAGTACATAATGGGTTTGCAGCCAAAATTAATGCGTCGCATATTTGTTCCTAATGTATAATCATAGGCGTTCGTCGTTTCTCCTGTGACAATAATACGGCATGTACGTGCACGTATTTTGTATAATCTCTACTTCTGTACTACTCTAAGTATTATTAGTATTTAAATGTAATTATCGTTGTCGTTACTTCGTAATATTGATCTATAATACGTATACGTATCTATACGTATCTATGTAGGAATATAACTATTATCAAGAGCTAATAATACCTAGGTGTACAACGCAAAACGGGAAATAGATCTAATTCACGAACATGATTATTTCTATTTGCGGCGCAGTCCGTAGAATAATTCATGTTATTGCATTAAGCAGAATTCTTTGC
Source organism: Priapulus caudatus (assembly GCF_000485595.1). NCBI lineage: Eukaryota > Metazoa > Priapulida > Priapulimorpha > Priapulimorphida > Priapulidae > Priapulus > Priapulus caudatus. The sequence continues at coordinate 136,964 of NW_014577094.1, read as the reverse complement.
TCTCTAAACAAGCAACCAACGCTTGTCAATACGATACTCCTAGGCGGAGATATTCGCATCCTAAACCTCCCCTCCCACATGCCAACGCCGCACTCGATCCACTTCTGTCAGCATCCTTATCACGCGTCGTAAGAGTTGCTTCGTGAGAGTTCGTTTTTCGCCATATTTTATGAAGCATTTAGGGTGCAGCCGTGCAGGGCTGGAGATGACTATTCGCGGGCATGCCTATTGCCTTATCTCCATTAATCTTTTTCTAGCACGGCTAATGCCGCATCATTGAGGAGCCGGCAATGGTTTTTTAATTAAGTCTCTTACAACGAGCTAGTAAGAAGTACCCAATGTATGGGCATGGTGACAATCATTTGATCAGCGCTCCAAGCGTCCGAGCGGAAACCGATAGCCGACAATGCTTTAGACCGCGTGAAGGATGCTGACAGAAGTGATTCGAGCGGCGTTTGCATGTAGGCCCCGAGGGGGAGGTTTAGGAGCGATATTCGCTAGGAATATCGTATTGACAAGGCGGTTGGGCTTGTTTTAGAGAGCAAAGCAATTCTGCTTAATGCATACCATATGAATTATTATCAAAGACTCGCAGAGCAAAGTAGAATAATGTTGTCGTGAATAGCACTATTTTCCCGTCTTTTCCGTTGTACACTCTAGGTATTATTGCTCTTGCATTATGTATATGAGATGATTAGCTCTCTGCTAATTCTTCCGTCACCCGCGCCTGCATCGG
>NW_014577094.1:107898-136203 GCF_000485595.1 Priapulus caudatus | reverse complement strand
TAACGTGACGATGAACGGTATTTGTGAATTTGCCCCTTTTTTTAGTCGGCCGGTTCGAAGGCAGCCGTCTGTACGCGCTAGCCGTGTCTGCATTTCACGCCGTGTTTGAACCCGGGTTTGAGTCTGCCGTGCGTTCATCGCAGCGCGTGTTCAGCTCACGCTGATTCACGCTGGCGTCCTTGGTTCGCATGCAAGCGCGCAAAACGTGATAACGTACAAACGCGCCGAGGGAAAATCTTCTGCCACTATTTTTACTGCGAACGCTGGCGAAAAGTGCCGTATTATGATCTGTCATTGACGCCGATCTGACAGTTACGCGACCTGACGCCTGCATTTCTAAATTAACAGTGTTACAGCCTACAGTTTAATCGACGTAATGTCTGGACACTTAACCCAGGGGATAGCATTACGGTCCATGTGAGGAGATCGTTGAATAGATTTTAATTAATTACGGCCGGTGTACTACTCGCGATGTTGATAATTCATCCTACACGTCTAATCTAACCCGACATGAGAGATTTGCCGATGCAGTCACGTGTAGAAACTGTATAATTGAAGACGAACGAATATGTGCAGTCTGCTGTGAATGGATACCCGTATAATAACAGCTCGGTTGTTGATTGTTATGTAAACGTATCCTTACGCCGGCGGCGCATAGCCATCATCGGAAAGGTAAGTGAAATATCACGCGGGTCACTTATACACACGCGCGTATTTCGGTGTTGCATATAAATTCGGGCACGATTTTATTATAATGATCGGTGATGGTGTCTTTAGCGTTAGGGTTCATCGGCTGTTATCGGGCGGATCTCATCGCCGCCCCCGCTGAGCGATGATAAGCACTTACTAATTGCAGGTATTTTTTCGCGAGTTCGAGTCTACGTGCTCTGCATGCACTCTCGGCCAGCGACACCGCTAGGTAGTCTTCACGTATGGGGGGCAGAATGCAAGCAATGCTACGTGTTAATAAATTATAGTTACATATATAGGAGAGCGCACATTAAACCACACGTGACAGCGGAAGGTGTTCATCCGACAGACGACGATTGCAGAATCGTCTCAACGTTATCTAACAACGACCATGATGATTATCATAATAAGTACATACATAAAATAATCAGTAATAGATAAATAGATATAAATTACACGTACACTAAGATTTATGATAGGAGGTGGTGAAGTGGCGTAATTGTGTACAGCGCACACCGGATGGGCCGTACCTTCGAGGCGGTGGCTACGTACCCGAAATATAAACACCGTGCGCTGATCACACGCCCACCCCTGCCTTGTCGCTTTCTCCCCATTCTCTCTCCTTTCCTCTCGTTTGGATTACACATACTCGCGTATCTTGGGTCAGGTTTTGTAAACATCCCCACCGCTTCGCAGCGCTGCGTTTTCTGCCATTCTCTTTCTTTCTCTCGTGTGCGTTTTCTGTTAGTCCTCCCTCTTCCCCTATCTGATCTTTCTCGTCGCATTGCTAGACACTTGTGAATCTCTGTCGGGGGAGTTGTCAATATCCCACGCGATTCTCCCACCTCTCTCCTTATCTTCCTTACCTCTCTCGTGCGTTTTCTATCCCTTCTCTATCCTCTCTCTTTTCTAGTCACATACTTACTTGCTATAGGGGTATAATTCGGGGTTTTTAAGTAACACGCGCGCTGCGTTCTCTCTCCCTTCTCTCTGGTGCCCGTCTCATCTCTCACTATCTCTCCTTTCTCGTGTCGCCACATGCTAGACAACTCACTTGAAAATCTCGGATCGGGTTTTTAAGTACTCTCACGCCAATTCTTCCCCCATCTCTCGCTCTGTCCCTCTTCTCTACCCCTTCTCTCTCTATCACCTCTTCATCTCGCCCTCTAGCGCTCTCTGTCCCTCTCCTCTACTTCGCTCTCTAGACAACTTAGTTGGCAAATCTCGAGTCGGGATTTTTAAGTACCCCAGCGCACTTCTCTCCCTCTCTCGCTCTGTCCCCTCTCCTCTACCTCTCCCTCTCTCTCTCCAGACAACTTACTGCATCTCGGGTCGGGGTTTGCGTGTACCATCCTGTCGACGAGTGTCGCACGGCGAGGCCGTCGGTCGCCGTAGTGCGACAGCTCGGCGCCGTTGCAGTACTCCGACGGAAACGACGAGTGATGCGACAGCTGCGGCAACGTGCATGTGCTAGGGCGACGTGACGGGAACGTTCATGTTGTTCACGGTCAGCGACGACTGGTCGCGGGTGGTGGGTGCTGGAGTTAATCGTCGGCCGGTAGTTTGGCATCAGCGGCGGGATCGCCGACTCGAACGTCTTGCGGTAGTTCTCCTCGGCGAGCGGGTTCAGTATATCGGTGACGGAGAACGGAGTATTGCTTGGGCTTAATGACATGGTCGTCCCTCCGTGAGGGTGAGGACGAATGTGTCGCGAACGGTCTTCTTCGATGGCACTACACATGAAAATGCTTCTCGGTCTTCAACAGCCACCTATCTCGCAAGCACCTCTAGCGATAGTATCTGCCATTCAGGCAGTGCACAAGTTAAGCACCTAGGCGAACCCTCGACGCATGCGCCAGTGCGCTCGTGCGGCCGCTACATGCTCAAGAGCGCTCGCAGCAGTCGCGAGGGTGGAGGTGTTGGTAACAAACAAAACGGGCCAGCCCGTCGCTCGATCGATTACTGAGCGATGTTCCAGCAGCCTATAACTTCGATAATCTGTTTGGCACCTTTTTAAAGCTGCCTTTTGTGAGCGTAGGTGGGTGTACGTTTTGTGTGCTGAGTCTATCTGACAGACGGCCACGCTCGGACGCTCGAATGGTCTGCGTCAGAACTCGTGACGTCACGCCGTTTACGATTGCAATGTATATGTAGATATAATTTGTAGAGATCGCAAAACCGGACGGTGTGTATTAAGCAGTTTAGATTAGAGTTCATTGTTATGGCAGCTGCGCTATAAGTGATATTGGAGCGCTCATTGAAGCGCTATAATTCAGACGAATTAAATTACATATGATGTCAATTCACATAAATTTTAGAAAAGAACAAGTGAATTCGATCAAAGTGAGCGAAAATCTTTATTTGTGTTGTCGATAATATTTTATTGGGTTCAGTGTAAAGTTAAAAATAGGTAGATATATAAATGACATAGTCGCCACTCCTTGAAAAAAAATGATAGAGGAGGTGCCAACAGAAAAGGATAAAAAACAGGAGAGGTGATAGGAAGAAGATCGCGATAAGGGAAAAACTCTGAGAATGGTAAGGCAAGGAACATAACAATGTTAGTGTGACGAAACTGAATGAGGGAAAGAACAAACAAAAACGGAGAGAAAATTTGGCCGTACACGAGCCAAAAAATTCCTCGTTGAGGGAGGAGGTGTATATATAGCATCAAGAGTTATAGTAATATGCCCGTACATGTATGATGATTTCACACTTATCGTCCACTAGTCAGAGAGTCTGCGTAATGTCACACTATTGTCTGCCTAAGCTGTTGTACGGGTGTCTGTCTACCTCGTCGTCCATGTTTAAAATAGTATGTCACAGACTCTTATACGTTGCAAGCTTATATTGAACATCTTATTCCATCACTATACGATCGCTTCTTTCCGTACCTGTGATATTATACACGTTTTCTTTCACACGTTCCCTTGCTATCTTTGCCTTAATGAATGCCTACTACTTAGCGCATTCGAGGTGACATTTCTAATTGATCTAATTTATAACTTAATTTTAGGAATCGTTGCGAAAAGCTGTTGAAAACTGGTAATCTGCGAAATATATATACTTGAGATAAACGACGCCCTTTTGATCTTATACGAGATATTCAACCTTGCGTTACACAGCAAACTGATTCCAATCCTTTAAAATATTCTCGATGCCTAACACTGCAGGTATTAGTCGTTATCGTCCAGATTAAACTCATTATTTTGGAGGGAAGCGATAACAAAGAGCTGCAGTTATTGCGCATGGCGCGTGCTACAGTCGGCGCATTAGACGTTACGGCTTAAAGCCGTAACGAATTAGCTGCCGGAGAAACTCGTCGACCACGACTCACAGCACGATGTTTGCTGGTAACGACGTATTGCGGTGTATAAGTGATTAACGCCCCCCCCCCCCCCACACGCGAGTCCCTGTAAGGCGACTCATCGATGGATTCATTGACGTTGCCGTCACGTGCGCTAACAACCTAACGCAAAGAGCTGCTCCGATTCTGAACAGCGAAGGCAGCGCAGCGTAGTGCGTGTGCCATCGCACGCATATATTCTACGCGTTCTATTGCCTATATACACCGATTACTGCATGTCTTGCGTAACGGAGACCTAATCGAACCATCGAAAATTGTTTCTATTGTTCTATCTATTCCTAGCATATATATATATATATATCCGTTGTGATAGGAGTTCGGGAGTAAATAAAGACACATTTGTTTTTTCATGGATAACGTTTCCGTCACTACTACGATGTGATCTAGTACTACTATTAAATCAATAGTGGATTACTATTCGTCTGCGCGTTGCTGCGATGTGTACCGCGTCACGGTGACACTAACAGTGTTTGCGGGGGATGCAGGCGAGCACGTCTCTCTACTCCGCACACACGGTGATCAGCGATCATTTGGGATTAAGCGGCAGGCTTTTTCCCCGACGATGGCCCCGCATCGCTGCATTCAATGCGCAGTGTAAACAACGCGGCGAGTGGCTCAGCATTACCTCTCCTTTCTACCTCTCGCCGATCACCCGCGTCGTCGCGCGCGGTGAGCTCGGCCATTTTTATTGTTTTGCGAACGTCATCCGTAGCTGTCGAGCATAATACGTGCGAACGGGTTGGTGTTAAATAGCGATTAGTGTCAGTTAGAAGGGAGATCATCGCACGAGCGAACACCCGATACTGAGCGCATGCTGTCACCATTCACGGGTATCGGTAGTGTGTATCACAGAGAAGGGGAGGAGACGGTTATTTTTAGGGGACGCGATATTGGACCGTTTTAATTGTACTGGAATCGGGAAATACCGTATGTATTTAAAAGAAAAAAAAATTCGGATAGAAAATAACTGGGAATTGTAATTTTGTTCATCTGGGATGTGGCACATTTTCTACTTGTGATACTTGGAATAACCCCCTCCCCCCCCTCCCCGTTCTCCCTTCTACAGAGGCCGAGATTGATGACCATTATCCCGACTAGTGCTTCTATAGATATTCACACTATTTGGGTGTTTTATTTTTAGTTACGAATTCGTCTCTGTGTACATTTCTACGACTGCTTCAATGCTTACGCAATGGCTTCGTGTATAGCGTCATTATAGGCGATGACGTCGGCAGCATCACGTGTTTGCCGTCGTCGGCGGCTGTCTGTATATTAAATTGGGTTTAAACCGCGTTCCAAAGGCCAGCTTATTGCGAACGTTACGCGGCTGAATTACCAAAGAGTCCTATAATTCACTGCGAGGCTGAGCTCACACACGCGCGCAAACAGACATTCACGCACACGCACGCACGCACGCACGTCACACACACACACACACACACACACACCATCGCTCACGCTTCACTGCTGAAATGTAGTGGTGCGCAACTTTCCACGGTTAGCCACGAATGTCTATCGCCATATGTAATCCTTCGTTTCAACGACTAATCAACGAAATCTCCTTCGTTTGTTTTAGGCAATATTATGTGAGTCCTTCTACGTGCTGCTAGAATATGCGAAGACGGCCATGTTCATGTGGTTTCTGCTCGAGGGAGTTACTCTTCACAACATGGTCGCCATTGCAGTCTTCTCTAGTAAACCGAACTACGTCATCTACTATCTGGCCGGATGGGGTACGGAATGATTTTGCATAAATAAATAATAATAATATATTGCCTATTGATAATAATAAGCTCTTAATTAACTGTATGCAAATTAATGGGATTTTTTAATTAGAATATTAGATTCGTTTTTAATTGATTTTTTTTTAGAACGTAACGTAACGATTTTTTTAAAGTCACGTAGCAGATGATATCGCATAATCACGTTAGTGGACGAGCGAAAACTTTGAAATTAAGAAAAAGACAAATTAATTGATGTTTAATGCCATGCTTTGCTGGTTGGTATTTTCAGGGGTTCCAGCAGTCATCACAAACATATGGGCTGTTGTACAGGGACTTCTAAACCCCAACCAAGTGTAAGTATCGTATTATCATCATATATTCTGGTTGATCCGTGTTATGGACGAAAGCTTTATACTTTACTAAGGTACTTAAGCTTACTAATAATACTTTTAAACAATATACAGGAGACAGTTGGGGGAAGATGAGTGCAAATAGTTTGTCATATTTTTTTCCGAAATTGCTTCAGATCTAAAAGATCACTGATAATACTTTTAAACAATATACAAGAGATAGTTGCGGAAAGATCATGAATGCGTGCTGTATGAGATAGAGAATATAAATAGTTTATGGTATTTTTTTCCAAAATTGTTTCAGATCTAAAAGATCTACGTTAGGTGTCTTAATATGGGTGGAAGAGGGGACGGGAAAAAACACAGTACGGGTGGAATACAAACATTATTATATATTATATCAATATCAGCATTATTCGCTCTAACTAGCCGGAGATTGGGGTTATGTATACTAGGAAACTTCTCTAGAGAATTCTCTTCTGTGCTTGATTATTGTTTGATGACGAAAATATCCTAGTACCCGTACACGTGACAGAACGCACTGACATTTACCCGATTCCACCTTTGCACTGCTAATTACCTCCGCCAAGGAGGTTATGTTTTTGCCCCTGTTAGTTTGTGTGTTGGTTTGTTGGTTTGTTTGTCTGTCAACAGGATATCTCAAAAAGTTACGGACGCATTTTTATGAAATGTTTTGGACGGGTTTGTCTTGGGCCAATAACCAATCGATTCAATTTTGGTGGTGATTCGGTTCCAGATCTGGATCCAGGATTTTTTTGTGGGGAAGACTTCGGACGGTGCGTGAAACTGAATCCGACTGCCAAAACGTAAACTAAATTGCTTCCAGCAAGCAAAGCTCATACTATCAGAAAGTCAAAATGAACCCAACACTTCCTAAAAACAAAATCAAAACTGAAAATTCCATCAAACTCTATAATTGGGTGTACTCGCAAGATGGGAGGGATTGTTTGCGGCGCAGGTTTGCTATCTCCGATTGCTCTTGTTCGAAGTGCGGTCAAAGACGGTCACACAAAAGATATACACATCAATAGTAAATGCTACAAATATAAGACGAACAAACGAAATCGTAGACGGGTACTGCTGTACCTCTATACTGTTACGTCAGAGCAATGCTTATCGTCATTTCCAATAAAGGAGAAGGCGCGTACTGCACAGCTTACTCGGAGTTCCTTTCATTATCCTATCTGCTTAGATATAAGCCTCTTGATTTCTCATTTCTTTCGTGATAGAAGATTAGGGAAAAGCTTACCGTAGCCCGCACGCGTTCTATAGTATGTGAATCAGTGCGGCTGCCTGGATGTGACGCTACAGGCCTAGTGATGAGGCAGCAGCCTACACTCATACTGTCTTTTTGCCTTTCTAACGTCTTAATATAAATGTTTTAACTCTTTAAAGCGGCCGCGATGGATTCGCTGTTTGACTCGAAACAGATTTTTCTATTAAGGTTGTTTAATTAGAGAGGGTGCAAATATGCACATATAAAAATGCACGTGTGTAAATTTGAAATGATAATATTAATTAAATAAGTATATGAATATTATATGTACGTGAATATAACCGGGTGAATAGGTCCCGGAAAGCTGTGTGTGAATGCTACAGGGTGATCTTGTTCATGCACGTAAGGGGTTACGTTTGTTGCTTATATATCCTTGTCTCAAATGCATGACCGCCACAACAATCTATATAAATTCGAGTTCGTGACAATCTTTATCGTAATATATTCTGCGTTTCGCATTTGCTTGATTAGGTGCTGGTTCGGCTATAACATCTTAAAGATATATTGGATTATGGATGGCCCCCGAACAGCCGTGATCATCGTAAGTAACCGCTGTTCACTTGTTACTATACACGAAACAACGCACGTACGACATAAAATGTGCACAAATTTTACATTCAGGTTTTAATTCCGGTGTGTTTTGTGCGTCTAATAGACAATCTTGCTCTCATCCGTTCTCTGGTGGATCCGATAGATAGGGGTGTTATTATTATTAGTGTTTTGGTGGTATCGCACGAGTTGTTGTGAGTAATTCTTGCTGATCACTACCATTGGGGATTATTGCTGTCGCCATCGTTGTCGCCGTCGTCGTTAAAATTCGTCAGCATTTAATTATGATCGTGATCCTGTGAGAGCAATTCTATTTCCCATGCTTCTCTAATTCGACAGCAACGGAATAGTTTATAACGATTCCATCAGCTGAACATAATTAACGAATCGATATTGTCATTGTGTTTTTTCATAGTCGCCGACATCTATTGTAGGCGTCTTTTATCTATTTCGGAACGTTAACTCGACTTCAAAGCACGCTTTGTTGTCCCGTGCCATGCAATAGCACATCGTTATATCTGTTCTTTGATATTTTTTCCACGCGTTGCTATTTGGATAGTTATGGTCTTTAATATGATTTCAGAGATATTTCAGTTTATATTCATCTAAAAACCGGCCACAGGAAAATGAAGGCGGGCGAATATGCTTGATTCATTTATGTAACGTCTGCCGCGTGATGTATTACGAGCTCGTGTATATTATATGCTAATCGCATATCGTTAGTGCGCATGTAATGGAATTGCGATTGTGAATTCGGCGCGTAGAGTCGTAGACGGTAATCTCTGAAAATCCCTTCATCACGTTGTCGTTGTTATTGTTTTTTCTTCAGTTAAACATCGGATTCCTGCTGAATATAATCAGAGTTCTCGTTACGAAGATGAGAGCTACACATTCGAGTGAAGCGGAACAAGCCAGGTAGGTACAGCTAAATATATATAAGATCCTCCAGACTAACAAAACTAACGATTACCGGTCGTGGAACGAACGAAGTTGCAATATTGCTAAATAAGCTACTTGCAAAGCTAATTTGAAATATTATTCGCCGCACAGCGGATGTCATCGTGACGTTGCTAAATCTCTCTACGAAATGGTTTCGAGATAGGAATGCGTACAGGGAACGAGAAGGGAGAATGTCTAACTGAAGCTGATTTGGGAAGTTTGTTTCATATTATATGATATCATCCCGTGGCAGACATGATCACATGATCACGTGATCTCGATTCATACCAACATGGGAGATTATTTATTATGCACTCTCATTGTATTATTGCGCAACTATAATATTTTAGCGTTAGCTCTCCGTGCAATAATAGCGAACACCGCCGACAGGTGGCGGCGCAATAGGCTCCTAGATTCAGAGGCTGTTGTGCATCATTGCATAGCTTTGAGTCTGGAAAGAAACCTGTAAGACAATGTCTAGTCAGGTAGCACCAGAGATTTGCCTGACATAGGGGGAGGGGGTCAGGTCTGCAACGGGGTAACTAAGGTCTCTATTGGTGTAGGTGGGGGCTATTTTCCTCGAGCTGTAGGGTGATGGGGTAAACTCACACTCCGAATAGGGGAAAGGTTGATGTAAAACTAGGGGATTCGATTTAATGAGCTGAATTAAGGTTAAAATTAAAGCTATTTAGCTCTCATTAGCGGGATTGTTAATTGTTACTATCTAATAACTATTGATGTATTGTAATATACGTATAGACACCATCCCTTCATCCTGCTCTCTCTTTTTCATTAGTGACAGCAACAAACTACAGATTAAAGCCGTAGGTAGGTTAACCCAATTCGTAGGGTGGGGGCAAAATTTCATGACTCAACTGTGTAATGATGAGGGTCCATAACGATGTCCATAGTGTGGTAGGGGTGGGTCTGAGACAAGGCTTTCACGGATATAAGTGACCAAAAAAATCAGGTTAGGATTATATACGATTATTAACTAAGCTTTTTTTTAAATTTTGCTCCAAAATCTAGGGCGGCAGCTGCCCCTTTGCCCCCCAGAGGCTACGGCCCTGCCGTCCGTACGACCAAAACACATTATCGCCGTTACTGGATGCATCTGTTCTTTAGACGCCATTAACGCTATACGCACTCAGGCGGAATCATGGTTTGGGACCGCGGATCTCGTCATTTTCTTATTCAATTTTTTTTCCATCGGAAGAAATGTCCCACACACACAGCCTATGGCCCCGCAGAGGATGAGCGACTGCAAATATTTTGTCATATATGGATAGCTTCCTAGTGATTCCTTCTCCAGACGGGGACTGTACCTCATCCACTCAACTCCACCGCCCACTACCCCACCCACCACCTCACTATTCCGCCCACCACCCCACACTGCATGCTCCCCCAACCCCACGCTACACCAACCTCACTACCCCACCACCACCCCACCCTGCACGCTCCCCCAACCACACTACCCCACCACCACCCCACACTTCCATTTTTGTCTTTGTTTTCCAAGTTGATGAAACCCCTGTCGACCCACCCACTATAATTCTCGTATTAATTTCCATTTTTCATTTATCTCCATTTTGTTTTTGCTTGTTTTTGTTTTTTGTTTATTTATTTCCATTTTGTTTTTGTTGTTTTTTATCTAGGTCGCTGAAGTCGCATCGGACGAGGATTCACAGGAACCTGTTTTTCGCGATGCTCGTTCAGGTGATGGTCAGGTTGATCGTGTACACGGACCAGTACGCCACGCGCAGCCAGGCGGACGGATTCGCTAGCACCAAGCGCAGCGGCATCGACAACACGGTGCGTTCATATACACGCGCGCGTGCGTGTGCGCATACACGCGCGCGTGTGCTAATATACGCGCGTATGTGCTCATACACGCGCGTGCGTGTGTGCATACACGCGCGCGTGTGCTTATATATACGTGTGCTTATATATGCGTGTGCGCTCATTTGCGCGTGTATGCCTATATACGCGCGTGTGTGCGCATGCGCGCGCGTGCGTGGTCATATATACGCGCATGTGCTCATACACGCGCGTGTGGGCTTATATACGCGTGAGTGCTCATACACGCGCGCGTGTGCTCAAACACGCGTGCGCGTGCTCATACTCGCGTGTTTGATCATACACGCGCGCGTGCGCTTATATACGCGCGTGTGCTCATACACGCGTGTGTGCTTATACACGCGAGCGTGTGCTCATACACACGTGCGCGTGCTCATACACGCGTGTGCGTGCTCATACACGCGCGTGTGCTCATAGACGCGTGCGCGTGCTCATACACGCGCGCGTGTGCTGATATACGCGCGCGTGTGCTCATACACGCGTGTGTGTGTTACTACACGCACGCGTGCGCTTATACACGCGCATATATATATAAGCGAGTGTGCTCATACCCGCGCGTGTGCTCATACACGCGTGCGTGTGAATATACGTGCGTGTGCTCGTATACGCGCGTCTCTGCTCATACACGCGCGCGTGTACACGCTTCCGCGCGTCGCGACGCAAGATTCCCACCCGACAATAATTATTCGTGTCGTGGTGTAAGATTTGAATGCGGCAAAAAATATGATTGTTATATGTACGCGGCGGAATTATAATTCGAGACGTGGTAATATGATGGAATATGGTGAATTTACCGCTCCGAATTTCCATGTAAATCTAAGAGTTTGTCGCCATCTTTCGAAATTCGAGTTAATTCAAGTAGAAACAGCAGGTAATGGCCTAACACGAACCATAAACATACCCTCCTTTCGTACACACTCTATCACGATGGGAAGCCAAGAAATCGTGTAAAACCAGATCATTATACTAGGGAAGCCTTCACATAAAATCACACAGAAATCGTGGAGGGAGGGAGACCGGTTTGGGAAACCAGATCATTATACTGGGAAAGCCTTCACATGTGCTGTCACGTCGGTTCAAGTATAGACGCGCTATATAACTACACACATACACGCGCGCGCGCGCGCGCTCAAGAGCGGTGCTTGAAACCATAATAGCTAATGGTATGGTTAGTTTTAACTACCATTGTTTTATTTACTTACTTTTTACTTATTTACTTACTAACGTTTTTAGTATAGTAAGCGAGAGTTTTATCTATCTGCATGAAACGAAGCTATGAGAACAGAAACATTTTCTTTGAACATCTCTGTCGCCATGGTGACGCAGCCTCCCGCCAGGGGCTACACTTAACGCGCTGGTACGTGCATGCGCACACGCGCGTGCACGCATTCACGCGCAATACGGCCGAGTATTAGAGTGGATGGAAGAGACATATAGTCCACGCAAGTAGCTACAGCGGGAGAAAACAGCAGTAGACAAGGGGGCAAGCAACACTGTTGAGGTACAAGGCAGGGCCGTAGCGTGGGGGGGGGCAACGGGGCAGCTGCCCCCCTAGTTTTAAAGAAAAAAAAAAGAAGCTGTGCTAATAACTGTTAATAGTGATTTTTTGGTCACTTGGCCACCCCTACCACACTATGGACGTCGATCAAGCGCTGCGCCGGTCGCTCATCATTACACAGTTGAGTCCCCCCCCCCCTAGGAATTTCCTCCGCCTACACGGCCCTGAAAGGATAAATTTCGCCTCAGTAGCATAACAAGGCATTGCAAGCGATGTGGTAAGGTTTCGAAGTGGTATATACACAGTGCATTTCCGTATGTAAATCTGGCATTTCTGCGAACACGGCTCACCGTATTGTCAGAGGAAATCGGTACACTCTTCGAATATCGCTCCGATCTCGTGTGCCATCAATCCGCGCATGCGTAGTTCACTCTCGTGAAAGTATCCGTTACTATTCTACGTGACACAGTCATCCGATTGCGCGCAGCTATAGGCGTTTCAATCTGCTTGCACACACATACACTGCAAACATAGAGAAAGAAGCGCAGAAAAGCCGATAGTAGCGAAGGATTGTGCAGTTTAAAACATCGTGATATATATATTATGCTCTCGTAAATATACGTTACTATTCCATATGACGCAGGCGTCCGATCATATACATGTTTCAATCTGCACACACGCACGCGCACACAAACACTGCAAACATTAAAAAGTCGCAGAAAAGCGCGTAAATATACGCTACTAGTTTATATGACGCATGCGCTCTATCACGCACCATGTTTCAATCTGCGTACACACACATACACTGCAAACATATAGAAAAAAGCGCAGAAAAGCTGTTCGAAGCTATATAGTTTCTCTCGTTGTACACATAGATATATATATATATGCGCTATAATAGGTTTCTGGTACTGTTTGCTTTCCCTTTGCCATTCATTGCTCCGTTAGTCGTAACGCGTCTCTGAAATGGTCGCATCGTCACTATGGGAATACTTTCCTCGCGACGTGTCGTCATGGTTACACATAATAACATTTTGAAATCCGTGATTTAAAACCAACGGAGCCGTTTCCAGTTCACGAGCAAATGTAACGAAAACACACGTACGCAGACACACACACACGCGCACACACACCCACACGCGCGCGCACACAGACACACAGACATACACACACACACACACACACACACACACACACACACGCGCTCGCGCCCGCTGACAGTTTAATGGCGCTGTATGTACAACTCGATCATAGGTGGGATTGAATGACTACGTCATGTATATGCATTGTCGGTTATATACACATTACGGAATTAACTCAAACAGTTCGACCATCCCCCCCGTGCTTCTTTCTGTGTGTGGCTAAACGCAGTCGTGACTACATTTCTGGATGGCATTCGACGTTTTTCTCGGCGCAAAGCAAATTCATTCGACAGTCGCTGTTTTGCATGCCGAGAGAAAATGTCGGTAATGTAGTCGTGGCGCCACTCGTTCGCGCTAGCCATTTACCGGTTTTATGTTTCGTTTCAGCGGAAAATGTTTCATGTGTGCTTTTAGAGGCCCGACGAAAATAGTCGAAGAAATTTTATTAAAAGCGCGTTGTATCAAATTAACAGTTTATGTTTCACAGAGCCGCAAAATTGTCCGCAATTTGTTCGAGTGCACCAACCATCATCGCCATCAAGCCAAACAAAGGAAGTAGTTGAACGTTAAGTGCGGTTATCACAGATATCGTGCTTTGCCGGCGAATGAGAGATCAAAGTGTTAGTGGCGAAGATCGCCGGCGTTTGTGACAAATTACGCGCTGAAATTAGGCGTGGATTCGCAGCTAATGCGACCAGCCGCCCGCGTCCGTGCGAGCGTTAGTGTGCGGCCGTGCGGCCCGCCTGCCGCTGCCGACACGTAAATCGTCATTACGTGCCGACAGCATTTACTTATCATCCCGAGCGATTAAATTTATTAACGTATTTCGTCACTCGGTGGCGGATATTCGCCGGTCTTTATTGGCCGTATTTCCCCATTATCGTCTACACTCTAGAATCTTTTGTCCCTTTTCTCGCTCGTTCGCTGTCGCGCGCGGGCATCACTATCCCGTTCTACTTCGCCATTTGCAAACGGATGCGCCGCAATAAAATATATAACTTTATATGTTTTTATGCGTGCGTGCGCGTACGCACGTATATGTCACATATAAGCGCAGTGTAATTCATCTCTCTTCGCACACGTGCTCGAGCTCACGTGCTTACTCTGTGTTATTGTTCTCGCGCGTACGTGTCAGAATCGTTACGGTCCGTCTAATTACAATAGGATGATCGATTTCACTCGGCGCTCGGGTCGAATAAATGGCGGCGGCCGTGCATACTGCATGTTATTCTGCATGTTATTGACGCGGCTGCTGGTGCCGCACGCGCGCGTATATACCATAGGCCGGCATCGCCCTCGCCGAGTTTAATCCTAATCCTGATCCGTTAATCGCGTGTAATTACTCATCACCGAGATTTACGTAATCGTGATGTATCGGGTTGATTAACGCCCGACATACACGCTTGTGTGATGTCTCGCTTGAGATTGAGATTAACCATGTATAATATATATCTATATCTATATATCTATATATATATATATATATCTCTCTCTATATATATATATATATATATATATAATGTTATATCTGTTTCTTCCACTGCTGCGCAGCGACATCTGTGAGGCGGTTTTGAACCTAGCTAATTAAAAGCCCCAGTTATATTTTTGAAATGTAACGCCTAGCTTGTAATTTACTCCGATCGATTCCGAGATAGTATGTGAAAACGATTAGAATAATTTGCAAAACGGATTATCTTTTGTTGAACTGATATTTGCAAGAACTGTTTTTGAAATATGATGCTTGCAAAATGTTGATCTGCTTATACGCCGGGATAATGCGCTGTTGGTAATTGTTTGATGCACAAGCACACCAGGATATTGAAGAAACCTATCGAGTGTTATCAGGCCTCTAGTTTTACTAGCAGGTCTTATCTTTCATAACTATGAATTCAGAATCCGTAACACATGCATTCTAGATAAATGTGACTATAAACCCGAGGGGCGTGTCAAGAACTGAACTAGAGGCGTGGTTATCGCTGCATTAGCGGCTGGGCCAATTTGGTGCGCAGCGCCATCTATGATTGAAAACGTACGAAATAACCGAATACAACGACGTGAGTACAAAACAAAGTACATAATAAAGTTGAGAATAAATTTTATTACTGTAAAGTCTCTAATTCGTAAATGATGAGAGAGGGAGAAGAAACAATAGAAGAGAGGATGTAATTATGTCATTACTGTACTGCGATAAATTTAAGTAAATATTATTGTGACACAATAATTATGTGAAATCCCTTTCTCTGCCGCCTAGGTTATCACATAAGTATGTCTCTGTACAATGTTTTTACGTCATTGAGTTGAACAAAGAAGGAATAGAATGAAGGAGGAGAGGGAGAGTATAGAAAGCGGGCAGTGAGAAAGTTAGACACAGGAAGACAAAGTTAGAAGAACAGAGCCGGGGAGAGCGCGAACTAGAAAGCGAGCAAGGATGGGGTGAAAATAGAAGAGAGAGAGAGAGAGAGAGAGAGAGAGAGAGAGAGAGAGAGAGAGAGAGAGAGTCACTACCCCACCACCACCCCACCCTGCACGCTCCACCAACCTCACTACCGATCGCCACCCAGCCCTTGGGTAAAGGTTGGTCGTGTAAAACCAAGTAAATGAAACGCAACATTAAAGTGCAAAAGTAAGCAACTATACCACTATAACATAAGGCTTGACAGTCTGCAGTTAAATGAGGTTATCTCTAGATTTCAAACTTTCCTAACGTAGTACGTAGTCTTCAGTAATGAGGTCATGCCTCTAGATTCTGAAACTGTTGACCGGATTTTGGTCAGTTGCTCTAATAATATTTAATATTAATATACTCGACAGTCAAAAATAACTCATAGCGGATCCGTAAAGGAAATATGTCTCGTGGCGCCATCTATAGGTGACGAAAGTTTCAATTTGTAATACGTTCGTTTTCAGCATTTCATATTCTATCGATACAGAGAAAACCAACCATACAGTACTTATTATTACAGGAAGAATCAACAATGTCGTTTATCCACTGCATTACTCTACTGCGCATTTAAAGTTCTGTTTTATTTAAATTTTACTGGCTTGAGTGGGAACTGATCGGTAACAGTTTTGCCTACTCTATAAAGAGAAATGCAAGTAACGCAGCTATACATACGTATACTATTGATAGTCATCCATTATGCAAAACCTTAATCGCAACCGTCCCGGAACCACTTTCCATGAATTATGCGATTATCGCGAACACTAACGACTGTAACGTAATCTATCGTCCATGAATATCACGTATTGAAACCCCAAAAAGAGAAATTGAAACTGCATGCATTAATTCATGTCATCTTTTATTTTTTTCAGAAAAGCTGTCAAGGCAGCAATAGTTCTCGTTCCTCTACTCGGTAAAGTACTTCTCATTTATCATTATCATTGACGTTGTGTAAAACATGTAGATGTAGCCCATAATTTTAGATCATGAGCACTACAATGATAACATGCATTCAATGTTTTTAATATATTATATTCAATATTGTTCAGGCAAATGTGCTTTACACGTTTACATCGCCTTCTCTCGATATTATCATCAGAAAGACTAATGGTACAATGATAGGGGTGGATGAATGAATTTTACAATAGGTTTACATATATATTATATGTATAATATATATATATACGTGTGCGCGTGTGTGCGTGTGTGCGTGTGTGCGTGTGCGTGCGTGCGCGCGCGCGTGTGTGCGCGTGCGTGTGCTTAACATTTATTTACTTAATTACTCGCAATCAGTCAATAGATTTTTTTTCAAATAGGATCATTAGTTGGGTCGGTGCGCGGTGCCTACGATTCCTGACACATGATTCATGTAATTCACTAAACTCACAAGATTTTTTTATTGATTTATAATTGATTTATTACCCATCGTGCACGTGGACTTTAGATTTTTTATTGATTCATAACTGATTTATTATCGGTTAGCTCACTAATCGATATTCATGTTTTCTTTCATGTTTGGACCAGGAATCATTAACGGGATGGAGGCCATGTCGGGTCCACTGGATAAGGACATCATTCTCTTTGCGGTCTGGTCGTTCGGTGTTCACTTCCTTGTCGCCTTCCAAGGATTCTTCATATCTCTCGCCTACTGCTTCCTCAACGAAGAGGTGTGTATGTGTGTGTGTGTGTGTGTGTGCGTGCGTGCGTGCGTGCGTGCGTGCGTGCGTGCGCGAGCGGCATGTGTGTGTGTGGGGTGTGTGTGCATGTTGTGTGTTGTGTGGTTTGTGATTGGTGTTGTGCGTGTATGTTTTGCTGTGTGTGTGTGTGTGTGTGTTAACAATGTGGTGTGTGTGTGTGTGGAACTGGGGGTGTGTCTGTGTGTAAAGTGTCCGTCTGGCGTGACGTTTGTGTGTGTGGGGTAGTGCGGCGGCGCGCAGTGTGATGTGTGGTCGCGCGTGTGCGTGAGGGTCCGACACTGTCAGTGTGAGTGTCGTAGCGTGGCGGTGCGCCATACTGTGCGTGCGTGCATGGTCGGCGCGCTGCGGGCGATAGCGTGCGGAAGGACGTGCGTAAACCGTCGTGTGCGTGCGTGTGTGTGTTTATATGTTCGGCAAGCGGCAGTGGTATCACGCTAACTCCGGAATGCCAATACAAAGTCAGCAGTCACCTAAAACGACGTCCTTTATGTTGACACAATACTCTCGTTTCGGCTCTAAACACTTTCCGCCTTACAAATAACAACGAATATTGAGAGGCTTTTTTTACAAGCGAGTTAGAAGCGTTAGCCAGCGTGTCTAAACACGAAACACACGGCGTAACACTGTTAAATTTGCTGCAGTATCGCGAACGGAGGGGTCGAGTCGCGAGAACTTGCTCTCGTGTTAACGCCTATGTTTTAATTTTTTAATAAAAACAAATTTAATGCGTCCGCTTATCCAAAGCATGTGCCTCTATTTTGGAATGCTACCAAAACTTCAACATAAGGTGAATCGTGGTGCTGATACTTAAAGACAAACATGAGATCGCATTGACTAAAGTAGAAATTCAAGTGGCATTATCCTACCAGGGCATAGCCATTGCAAGTTGAGTAGTCTGGCGTAGGCTTATTTCGCTATGGTGCGGTGGCATCGCTGGGTTACTCGCGGTGGGTTTACACGCTGGTTCCAACGAAGGAGCCGTCACGTTTCATGTGTGTGTAATGCCTGCTATCCACTACGGAGGCAGTGACGATTTTCTATGTGTTTGCGTGGGTTTCACAAAAGGGCAGTGCATTTCATATGCACGATCGAGTCGTTTTACCCACTAGGGGGCCGTGCTTTTATGTGCACAAAACCTGATGACAAACATGAATATGGGATATATTTGTTGTGTGTGTGTGTGTGTGTGTTGCTTGGTTGTGTGGTGTGGATGTGTGTGTGACTGTCCGGTGTGTGTGTGTTGTGTGTGTGTGTGTGTGTGGTGACTCAGCTGTGTGCGTTGTTGTGGGCTGCGGGCTGTGTGTGGCGTGCTGTGTGCACTGTGGTGTGTGTTGTGTGCGCGCGCGCGTGCTGTGCGTGCGTGCGTAGCGTGCTGATGTGTCGTGTGAACTGTGATGTGATGTGCTGGCGTCCCGATCAATCAAGCCTGTGTGTAACATAGGGAAGACGGGCTGCAGCTGTGTCGTGTGACTTGTGTGTGACTGTTGTGGACTGGTGCTCTGTGTGCCGCGCGGCCGCGCTGTGCGTGCGTGCGTGCGTAGCGTACGTGGTGTGTGTGCTGCGTGCGGTGCGTGCATGTGTTTCCCTACGAGCAGAGAGCGTTTCGCCGTGTATCATGGCGGGGGGGGGATAGGCACTGAAGAAGAACTTGCTGTGTTAGGCTTAATTTCCTTCTTGATCACACTCACACACACACCACCCCACAATAGCACACACACACACAACAACACACATACACACCCACACACAATACCATGCACACACACACACACACACACAACACACACTACACACACAAACGACACGGACACACACATACCCACACTCACACACACAGCACACACCATCACCTACACTCACACACATACCCATACACACACACACACACACAGCACACACATCACCACATACACACACACAGCACACGCACGCAACGCACGCACCGCCTTGCACATACACAACATGGCACCGCGCCGCGCGACACGTACATTAACCAACAACCAACAACAGAGCAGCCAGCAGGCAGTTAGCAGCGAGCAGGACATAGCCCAGACAGCGATGCGCGAAGCGAGCAGCAGCAGCACGGTCCAGTAGCAGCAGCAGGCGAGCAGAAGCAGTAGCAGCAGCAGCATGCGCAGCGTGTGGTCCGTCGCCACGACGGCCCACCCATGACGAATGTAGTTCCGCCCGAGCGATAACACAATGCGCCATTGCGAAACAGTATTAATTTAATAAAGGGCGCCGTAGTTAAACATTAACGTCTACCTTTCTCCTTGTGTGTTTCATTACATAAATTGTTTCATTGGGCCCCGGGGTGTTTGAAAAACGTATAGCCGAGACTCATCTTATTTTAATGCATAAGTATGTTTTAACATTCTTAATACAAACAGAACTTTGTTGCGAGGCCCGCCTTCTGTACCAGCTGTTTCTATTTTGGAATGCTACCTTGAAACTTCAACGATATGTGAATCGTGTGCTGATACTAAAGACAAACACATGAGTCGCAATGATAGAAAGTGAAATTCAAGTGCAGTTATCTACCAGGAAATAGCCATGTAGCCGTAGAGACGCCTGCGTAGCGTATTTCGCATGATGGGTGCAAATGCACAGTAGGCATCGCGTGAAGCGTTCCCACGCGGTAAGCGTATTCCAACTAAGAGCCTGTACGTTTCGTGTGCATGCTGTCATGCTATGGTTCCCACTCCGAGGCATAAAAAAACAGTGACCTTTCCGTATGGCCAAGCGAGTCAGTTTTCCTACTTCCGCGAAGCGGCCACGATGGAGGAATTTGTATGTGATGCTGTCGTGGTGAATAGAGACAAAACTGTGTGTGTAGTGCAGATGGTGTGTGTGTGGGGTTGTGTGTGTCTGTCTGTGTCGCGTGTGTTGTGTGTGCGCTGTGTTCTGTGCCTGTGTGGAAAAATAAAATGTGTGTGCTTGTTGAAAAAAACAAAAAAATGAAGTGCAAGGCGCAAGCAGCGGTAGCGTGCCAGATGCGTGCCGTCGAAGAAAAGACAAGAACTCGGCGTGCGTACGCGTGCAGTGCGTTGTGGTGTTATGCATATGTAGTCATGTTTAGCTAGTGTGACCAGCACTGCGTGACTGTTTGTGTCAGTATCGTGGATTGTGTGTGCGCTAGCGGTGACGTGTCGTGCCAGTCGTGCGTGCGATGTGGTGACCGAGAGCAGAGACTGTGACGCAGCGTGCCATCGCAAGCCTAGGCGTGGCAGTTATGCGTGCGTATGGTGTGCTGCCGTGCGTGCGTGCCTCGTGTGAAAAAGGGAGCGAAAACCAGGGAGACAAAAACGGCAAACGCGTGTATGCGACGCGTGCGATCAGAGGGCTACGGCGCGATCGAGACAGGCTACGCGACCGTGGGCGTCCGGTCGCACCAAGCCCTGTGCGTGCGTGCAACGAGAAGAAAACGGTGATGATGGATGTATCGTAATGTGGAACCGCAAGAACGCCTGTGTGTGTTTGCTCCGTGAACGTCGCCTGCGTGTGTGTGCCCGTGCGTGTACGTAATCGTATACGTGTGAGAATGTGATGCTACGGATGTGCCCTGTGTGATAGATGTATGTGTGTTCCGTGTGCGATGCGTGACTCGTGAGGCAAATAGCACGTGCCGTGACGTGCACCTGGTGTCAATTCACTACAGGGCAGAGAACCCGCATTAGCGTCGTCTCATATGCGGCCCAGGCGGGGGGACCTAAACATAAACGAAAGAAGCCTTGTCGCTCATTATAGCGCCTTAATTAGAGGCCTTCCCCGAGTCCAACAACCACCACACACAATACCACACGATCACAAACACACAACACACAACACACACACACACACACACACATCAACTGCCAGCAAACACAAGAACACACACACGCGTCGAACAACAACACGGAAACACACATACCACACAGCACCCATCAACACACACGACCACACACCGCACACATCACACGCATACACAGCCACACACACGACACACACACTACACACACGACAACGACACACACACAACACACAAAACCAAAGCGACACCACACAGGCGCTGTCGACATTACAGCTACAAACAGCAATCACCACACACACTCACACGCACGAACCACAACACAAACAAGACGGCCTGGAGCGCCGCGCTGGGGCGCAGGGCATCAACCGTAATAGAAGCACACAACGAACGAAACAAGCAGACCCAACAACCAAGCAGAGAAGACACAGACAATCAACCAGACGCAACAACGATACAACAACAGCAAAGCCAGCAAGGTGAGTAGAAGCCCAACCAGCACGCAGCTCAAACAACAAAGTACTAGCACCGTCAACTGAGCAAGCAGCAGAATAGCAGCAGAAAGCCAGCGAAGCAAGGGGAGCGCAAGCGAGCCAGCAGCGCTTGTAAACGCGGGTCGCTCACGAGGCGATGAGCACCACATGTCAGGACGAATTAGAGTACCTTATTGCGAGTCGCGGTGAAGAGGTCCGGATAACAATGACGATGGCGGCAGAAGGACGATTATCACTTTAATAACTGCACCGCCGACCACGCCGCCGCTTGTGCAACAGATAAACGAACATATACTCTTTCTCGTTAAATAGGTGCTGTTGCAAGCGATATCTTGTCATAGCATACGTATCGTACGAGTGCTACCGAGATCGTTTTAGCGTATACACCGCGATAAAGAATCTCTCTCTCTCTCTCTCTCTCTCTCTCTCCTCTCTCGTTCTCTTTCTCTCTTTCTCTCTCTCTCTCTCTCTCTCTCTCTCTCGTCTATATATATATATATTATATAGTATTTATAGATATACTCTGGACTCTCACGGCGTTTAATATACACACGCGTACCATACCTTTGGAACGGCCGATATACTAAATAGAAAACAATTGCTGTACAAGAAAACTACACGAACGGAATTTACACTGTCACGCGCGCTCTCACTACTAGCTCACACACACACACACACCCACACACAGCCACACACACAAACACACACACACACACACACCACACACACACCAACACAACACTCACTCAGCGCTCACACGACGCGCGATCTCACGCACGCTCTCACGCGACGCTCACAACACGTACGCTGTTCACTCACGGCGGCCTCTACTACAACGAACCTAGCTTCACTCAGCTACATCCCGCATAACAGAGAAAGAGTGGTCCGGATCATAACGCTTCATGTAAATTGGAAACTAATTATTAGCCACAGCGAAATTTGAGTCTTGACAAAGACACGGGACCGAGGGCAAATCCATGGAGCGGTCAATGCGATGGGAACGAAAATCTTCAACGAAAGACTGCATACATGGCTGGTAAATGACGCTGATAGCTGGTAGTTGTGCCGGAAGATCAGGCACGCACCACACAAACGACACACTGCATCGGGCCCACAAAGCTCACCACACACACACACGCATGCAGACCACGCTCACACAACCGCACGCACGCACGCTCACAACAACACACACAACCGCGGGCTGCGCACCGCACACGCCCACGCACGCGCGCACAACACAACGCCACCACGACACACACAACAAATTACGCCACTCATCAGACGCACGCACACGCGCACGACGCACAGACGCACACGCTCTGCACCACACGCCACCCGCACACACACATCGCACGCACGCGACAAACCACACACGACACGCACGCACACACGACACGCGGCGCAAAAGCGCACATCAGCACAACACACCACAAAGCGCGCCGCACACGCAACACCCACGCCACACGCACGCACGCGCGCACACATCACAGCCACAAACACCACAACACACACACACAACACGAACACCAAATGACACGGCAGCGACACACAGACACACACACACACACACTACACGACAACACACCCACAGACCAACACCCAGAGACACAATCAACCGCGATATAGCCCCAGTGAGCCACGGCGCTATTGAGTATAGGGCAGAGGAATAGTGAAATAAACCCTAGTATACCTAAAGATAGGTAGGGGTAGTGGATAGAATATGTTCACTACAGGATAGTACTAAGTCCTATATATACCCCATCATATATTATCCCAAACTTGCGCGCATCTGTGAAAACAGCGGTGTGGTGGTGGTTCACACACACACACTTCTACAAACACCGCGCCGTGTCGGTACATCCGTCTGATCGCAGCGTGACGTCATCGCATCACGTCTATGTTTGGCCATCGTACCCAGAAATAACTATTCCTAAATTTGCCGCGGTCAAAAATTATCTAACCTCGGTAACATTATATCTCCTTTTACCTAATCAGATGTCTTGTTATACACAATTTAACCGCGGAATAAATATTTTTTATATTTAATTATGTTATTTATTATTTATTTATTTTATTTTATTATTATATTGTGAGGTATAATTCGTGCAGAGAATGATCTTTTGTTGTGGTTGTTTCCGTTGATTGTGGTATTCGATTGCGTCATTTATTTATTTGGTCGTTTCATTCGGTTTCTGTCATTTGATTTTTGTAATTTGGTTGTCTCGTTGGTTGCGCTGTTTTTTCACTGGGTATTTTTGTATGCTTTATAGTCATTCCTATTTCTAATTCTTCCCCCGTTTATGTGCTACTCTGCTTATATACGAAAACAACCCGACCGCATTTTATTTAATTTATTCAAAGGTTGTTCCGAAATCCATAAAGTATTTTCGAAGTTGGACGGTTCTCAGTCAATCGGTCGGTCAACCAAGCAATTTCCTGATTGATATTTATGTATAGGTAAAGAGAAGTATAGCAATAGACGCGTATGCGATGTAGATAGGTATGACAATAGATGTGCTGTATCTTGCAGGTGAGAAGAACGATCAGGACTTACTGGGAACGTCACCAGCTCGGTCTATCAATAAACAGATCGAGAAAATACAGCCGTTCTTATTCTACGTACAACTCCGTAGCCGAGGTTAGTATCATCATGACATTATATCATGACATCATAATATTACAGCAGAGGTTAGTATCATCATGGCATTATATCATGACATTATAATATTACAGCAGAGGTTAGTATCATCATAGCATTATATCATAACATTATATCATAACATTATAATACTACAGCAGAGGTTAGTATCAGTAATGTGTATCAGTCTTAATTATATTGCTGCTCTGCTTGATGTTTTAAATATTAATGGTTTATATATATGTAACAAGTAAAACGGTGTAACTCTGTCGGTCCCATCTAAACAAACTCCCGTAATAACCAACAACCCCACGTAACACACCAATAATTCGTTAGGGAACATACAGTATCTACTGTGTTATTTGCCTAATTATTATTTTGCCTAATTATATTTTAATCATTGCACCTGCACTTTGTAATTATTTCACTAATCAACTTGCACTTCACCTATTGTGCTAGAGTCGGTGCGTTTCCCCGATACGTTTAAACAGCCAAAGCTTACAATGTGACACGCTAACACATTCTCCTCTCCGTGACTAATTCCTTTTTAGTAGGTCTCAGGGGAGAGATAGTGAATATAGAAATAAGTTGTGGATATAGAAATCAGTTAACCCTAACCCTAACCCTAATCCTAACCCTAACCCTAACCCTATCCCTAATTCTAAAATAAAACAAAATTAGCCAAAAATAATAAAAAATAAAATAAATAAGAAACAAAATTAGCCAATCAGAGCCGTCCCCTAGCGGCTCACTATCTCTCCCCTGTGCAAAATTCATTCCTTTTCCTTAATTCGAACATAAGACTTTCGAATTAATACTAAATTAGTTCGAGTGAATGCCTTAGGACGAGGACTGTCCCGGTCAACTAACAGTCGAAAATCGACAGCAAACTAAAACACAAGTAGGTGCAAGCCAAATATGGGAGACACCCCGACAGTCTGGTCCTCCTGGTCTTTTCGGTCATTTTGAATAAAATTTTTGTTTAACTTTGTAGACAGAATTAACGTCCACCGTGATCCCACCACGCTGATAAAAATATCCGAGTTTTGTTTGGACCCGACAAAAGTACCGACAACAGGTTTGCGACAAAGCTTGATCATAATCCTCAATGGGGTTACGGCAGTTCATACCCTATATTTAATATAGCGATATAACGATGATGAAACACTATCGAGTATATGCATACGGACGATGCCAATAATTATACGCACTATTACGCATATTATTTTTGCATCTTATGCTGTTCGTTGCTGTTATGCTTAACTACTTGTTTAGACGAATCGGACAGTAATCAATGCATCTCTAGTTACTTTTCGCCGGTAATAAATGTTTTTCTTACTCGCTGTTGCAGGGTCACACGATCACGCATTACCAAGGTGATCTCATTATTTCTGCAAAGCCGCGGACGCCAAATAACAAAAGTAGCCCGGATGCGGATGCGGATCTACTGGTAGCATCAACGACCTTAGCCGAGGCTAGGTTGTGACCGTAACCCCCCTCCCCTCCCCTCCTCCTCCTCTTCCTCCTCCTCATCCTCCTCCTTCCTCTGGTATTTATTCGTCAGTATAAAGCATGGCGTGTTCGTTATAGTATTGTGTCATCACGCGCGTAATCATGACTCGGGACTCTGTTCCTGACTGTCTGATCATGACGTACAGTCCTGATCATCCTATCTCGTTCTCTGCATGATCATGACTATGTTTCAGCGTCAACACAGTTTGCCGCGCGCGTGTGTGCTTTTCGCTCCTCGCGCTTTGTAAATACTAAATCGCACTCGCTTAATTCTCACTACGGCAAAACGCTGCCGGATCACGCAAGTATATGAAGCCACGGAAACGAACCATGCGACAACGATCTTGTTATGTTGTACCGGAAAGACTATGATTAAAGCACAAGTCAAATAACATCAGATTTATTATTGAAATACTCAGACGCAGACAGCCATGATGGAATTCCCTTATAACCTCAGAACGAGGCTAATAGTTCCAAGAGCTATGCTTAGATGGCGCTAGCTGTTATTAATATTACATCTCCCCTTGAGCCGAGTGTTCCTTTAAGTTTTAAACTAACTGTGACATTGAACTATGAATGATGAAACTTATAAAAGCTGAATCACGTATCTAACTAAACCTTAAGCTAAACCAAGCCTATTTGCATTAGGCGATAGTGTCCCCTTAAACGGCGCGACCGGTCAAAGTCAAAAAAGGGTCATCTCCCAAATTCTGATCACAATGTAGGCCTCGTATTTACAAATCAATTTGGTTAAGGTCATTTTAGTATACAAACGTGTATAGTGTGGGTAAAAACACAAAATATATATTAGCAAAATGGCAGTTGAGGTCAATCTTTGTCACCATTCTGCAGTTGTATTCCCGCTTCAACACTTTCTGGAAGTCGATCACCATCTGCCCTCTAGTGCATTTACCGTTTAGCTCGACCGGGTCGTATTCGCTGTGCCAGCCGGTGGCGACACCGTCGTCCAGAGCGACCGCCATCGCCGACTGGTTGCACTGAATGAAGCCCCACTCCCGCTTCCTGGTAAACGCTTCGGGCTTGTCGTGGATGAGTCACAGGAATCTCGCCTCAGGAGTGTCCGCCCACAGGCACTTGGAACGTCTCAATAAAAAAAGGAAAATAAACACGAAATGTATTTACTACCATACTATGTAAGTCTTAATGTTTCTCTACTCTCGTTTGCCTATTATTGCCGATAACGTGCTGTAAATGCCGTTCAATGCAGAAAAAACTATTATTCTTGTTGTTTTTGCACAGGGCGTGCGTGCGGTGTACTTGTGTGTTGTAGAAGAACATTTAAACGGCATTTAAAGCAGGTTATCGGCAATAATAGGCGAAGGAGAGTAGAGAAACATTAAGACTTCGGTAGTAAATACATTCGTTTTTATTTGCCTTTGTTAGACGTTCCAAGTGCCTGTGTGTCCGTCTCGCAAGCCTCGTCAAACCAGTCCCAGGATATAATGTTTCGCAGTGTCACTTCCCAGCCGTCCTGCGTGATTGGGCATTCCAACTCGTTAAGAACGATGCTTGTCGCCTCGGGATCATGGTGAAAGTTGAAGTCAGCCTGATGTTGTGATGTTTCCTTGGCCTTCTGTATTTCTCCCCATGATGTAGCAATGTAGCATGAATGCTTTATTCAATCGTTGCATGTCTACGCATATGCGGACGCCTTCCGAATTCGCTTTCGGTACAACGACCATGCCAGCGCACCAATCTGTAGGGGTGTCTCCCGGTTCGATCACTCCCAGGTTTTGCATGCGCGCTAACTCCTCCTTCACTTTTGACATAAGTGGTAGCGAGACGTTTCGAGGCGTAGAGATCGCGAAAGGTTTCGCGTCTCGTTCGGTTCGATTCTGTACGCTCCCTCGAGTTTTCCTAATCCCGTAAAGAGTTTTGTAAACTGCTTCTTGTACTTCGAGAGATCGCTTGGTTGCTCAGACTCCATGCTGCACAGATTAGCCTGCGCAAAGATGTGTAGCGATTCCATTGCTGGTCTACCTAGTAGCGGTTGCGTAAGGTGTTTGATCACGTATACATGTTCTGGCGCGATCTGCCATGGTGTTGACGACCATTGCGTTCCGAGTCTACTTGTAGCACACCGCAGCCGTTTCCGGATGCTTCTAGTTTGACCTGACCAGATCCGTAGAGTGTCCTCTAGTTTTCTAAGAGAACAGTTTTTCTAACTCTAAAGACAGTTTTCTTTTTTGATATAGCGTGAAGTCTCAACCACGCTGCCTCCTTCTAGCACATCGATATGTCTTTACACGACGTTGTGATGACTTACAACGAAATAACTTACGTATATATATATATATATATAT
>NW_014577094.1:92732-107877 GCF_000485595.1 Priapulus caudatus | reverse complement strand
CAACGGTAGCAGTATATATATGTATGTATATGTATATATGTATATATATATATGTATATATATATACACACAATTATATATTTACACTCTCGTCTGTTCGTGCGCATCTAAACAGAAATGAAGTTAATTTGAGCTCACACGCAAATGTTCCGCGAATTCGACTATCTTGATTAGCATTAGGTTCCTAGATAAGTAAAGTCATCCAGTCCCGTGTCCCGAAAATAACCGTTCCCCAAAATAGCATAGCCACAGTAATTACGATAAACTAATTAACTAATTACAAATAAAATTAGGGACCTATCAGCAAAACGTACATGGAAAGATGTTGTACATAAAAATTAGAGTGTAATGTGCCACGAGCACGTTACGCTATAGCCCTGCTACGTCTATATCATATAGATGATTGATTCTATAGATATCTCAGATTCCTGAGACGAATAATGTCATAGAGATTGGATAGAGAATCTTTGATCAGAGATAGCTGCGAATGCGACATATATATACAGTATTTGGACATTTGTACGTGAATCATTCGCAAATGCAGCATGCGCAGCACACGAGACAGAAGTTCAACTTTCAACACTTTCTTGTTGGACTGCGTGAAAACTCTTTTATTTAAAATGGCAGCACATTCGATACACGTATTCTCGTGCTTGTGTCGCCTCTAAAATGTTACGCAATAGAAATATTTAACTGCTGTGCATACAAATTCATGTATAGTTATATTTTACGACATCCCCAAACTTGAGCCTGTTGAGATCAAATAATTTTAGGGGTCAGGCTGTCCGACTGAGAGAAGGTGATAATCGTTTTCTATCCTCGGGACCCTTTCAAGGTAATAATAATGCTTAGTCGATTTATAATATTCACAGTTGTTATTGACATCGAAGCATCGGATATAACGCTAAAATAATGTAAACTACTTAGCTTAAGGGTTAAGAGTTAAAGGTTCCCGGTGAACTGTGCGGGTTTCCTAGTATATCTCGAATAATTTATATATAGGAAACCCGTCCGTAATCTAAGCGGAAGTAAAGCGTCCGTAAGTAATAGTAGTAGTAGTCCGTAAGTAATAGTAGTAATCCGTAAGTAATAGTAGTCCGTAGTAAAGTAACCCGTCCGTAAGCGGAAGGTACACACCCGCACGCCTGAGGGCGGTCGTACGGGCTAGCCTACTTAACAGTGACCTTCCATGTGCACATACGTACTATGTATAACACGTAGAGAAATAAGAGGAGAAATAAGAATAGCTGCAGATTAAACATGGTTAATACGGCGTTAACACTGCTGCATGTGCAAATACTCACGTGTGAGTTTGGTAAGTCAGCAGCACTATGGGCTGAGATAAGGACATCTCCTCATTCATATGCGACTCGCCATACGATTAGTACTTAATAGCATCCATATGATTATCCATATGATCCTGATACGATATAATTATTATTTGTGGATGAAATATTAATTTTGCTCTTCGTTTTGTAATCCTCTTTCTCGCTAGTTATATATATAGTCTATTGTTATCACAGAATTTGTTGGTTATTTTGTAACTAATCCAACGCACACCTTATAAAACTTATTATTATATGTCGTTAGGCGCATTAAGCTAAATAAGCATCATAAAGTTATTATACATAATAACAGGAGTCTATCAATATGAGTCTATCAATAGGAGTCTATTGATAGACTCCTGATAATAATTGTAAGGTTATTTAAAGATGATATTTATTTTCGCTAACTCATCTTCCATGTACTAATGTGGTGGACCGTGGGTGCATGCACACGGAACGTGCGTTTTGAGCTATACCTTGCAGCTATTCAAAAGGCATCTATTGACACATGCTATCTAAGGTAGATTTTTTACGTGTTTTCCTGAAATGTTTCATACTCACAGTGTTCACGAACATCATGGTTCATGCATGCTAGAATGATCTCATATGTCAAACTAGCAATTGAAATGAAGGCAAGGGCATGCAGGGTGGATCAACAGACGTCCAGCCAATAAAATTGTTCAAGGTAAACACCGCTTGCATATTACTCAACGTGAAAATAAGTTACATATGACGGTCGGAGCAAAGATCCCGATCATAATAATCCTTAAATGAGCTGCCTGCTTTGCCTTTGATTTTTTCTGTTAGAGTAGCTTTTAGGTGTAGACGTGCTTTTTATTTCATTTTCGCATGTGACCGAGTCGCGTGTGTTTTCTTACTGACATTTATATCCTAGTTGTGATATGACAATCGAATAGGAAACATAGTTTTGCTATGGTAAGTACACAAGTTCACTATTATAAGCGGTGGTGATGCTTTTTAACTGTGGAAGTGGCGGTAGCGGCGGCACTGGTAGAAATTGGAAGGGTTATCAATTGTGATGCATAGGAATGGGGGAGGTGCAGTGGCAGTGATAGCAATGCGTTGTACTTTTTTTCTCCACATCTGGTTAATTTCTTGTCGAATGTGTATATTCGCTGCGGCTTGTGCAGTGATGCATGATATCAGTGTTTCTGTTCCGATAGCATTATGACGCAAAATTAGGTTAACAAATTTCCAGCGCTCTAACTACGTAGGCTAGTCATGCTGGTTAATGAATTTATGGCCATTT
This sequence comes from Priapulus caudatus, assembly GCF_000485595.1. Lineage (NCBI taxonomy): Eukaryota > Metazoa > Priapulida > Priapulimorpha > Priapulimorphida > Priapulidae > Priapulus > Priapulus caudatus. Next base: position 105,282 of record NW_014577094.1, on the reverse strand, counting down.
TCGCGTTCATGAGCCATTTTGTCGGTCAGTTTTCCTCGTTATTGACGGATATTAATTTTTTATTGGAAGAAATTGATATAGAGGCCAAGAGCCTGTATTTGAGCCTCAACAAATAAAAAATTAGTAAAGATCAATGTGTCGTCAGATTGTCACGGAATATTATACGTACTATGAGGGAAATATTTGTTCGCAGACATGACAGGATTATTTGCCTATTCCCACACGCTGTCCGTCTGTGACTGAACTTAATTGCTCCGTGCATCCATTTGTATAAACCAATTATATTCAACTATTTCTCCCACGTTGTATGGACGTTATTTTGACGTGCGATGAAATAAATCCACTGATGTTGCTATTACATTAAAAACATTTTCGTGTAAATTTATATACACCTCATTTGGGACTTTTTGTGTGTTGAACACAAAATCTCGAAATAGAACATTTTTTGTTCTAATTATTGTACGCTAATTCACTCACCGCTGTCCCGCTTATTGTTTGCGTTATATACTTTGATGTTTTTTTGAGGTGCAACGCCACTGAAGAATCGTATGTGTGACAACTGATACCGACAAACAGGGACTAAATATAATTAAGGTAAAACTAAAAGTGGACACACACACACACGCACGCACGCACGCACGCACGCACACATACACGCATGCATGCACGAACTTAAGCACCTACCTACGCACGCGCGCACGCACGCACGTATATGCAAGCACGCTAGCACCTACGTATGCAAGCACCAGCGCGCACATCACACACACACACACACACACACACACACACACACACACACACACACACACACACATGCATGCATGCATGCACACACACACATGCATACACGCACGTAAGTACCCAACCGCGCGAACGCACGCACGCACGCACGCAAGCACCCACGTACGCAAGCACCCACCCACGCACGCACGCACGCACGCACGTACGCACGCACGTACGCACGCACGCGCGTACGCACGCACGTATGCAAGCACCCACGTATCCACGCACGCACGCACACACGTACCAAACCAAATACAATAGAAAAATTCGCCTATATAGTGCGTATGAGGTGTAATCCCATAGGGTTTGCGTGCTAACATTTATTTTTTTTGCTTTATCTGGTTGATTTGGGGGTGAAACTATCAGAAAATGGTGGGGTTCAAATTTGCCGACCCCTCGAACCCAGGGGATGGTTTGGAATAATGTTAATAATAAATCTGTTTCTGCTAATAATGAACCTATTATCACGATCCTATGGTCATTTAATGCGTTTTGGATGATGCCGAGTCCATTTATCACACTTTTAAAGCGACCGGAAGTGGGCATTATCGACTTCCGGTTAAGATCTTTGTTAAATTCAAGGTCATTATTATAGTACACATGTACCGATAAATCTAGTCGTATAGTACCTCTTTCTATAGATTTTCAGGCATGGGAAGACAACTCGTGCAGTTATTTTTGCGATAAGATAGTCATGCCAAGAAATAAGGGCTCCTCAAGTGGCTATCGCAGACTTCCGTTTAGGATCGACTTCGAAGTCAATGTCATTACCGTGGTACAGACAAACCTAGTCAAATAGGATCTCTTTTAATTGGTTCAACTTATTCATTAACACAAATTACAAAAAATAAGCTGCTCTAATATTGAATATTAATAACAATACGCACACGCGCGCGTGAGCACGCGAGAAAGCACTATACAAACGCATAATAGAATATTATAATAACACTTACACTCGATTTTTGCCAACACTGTAAAAATATTGTTTATTTTATTCATAATACAAGAAATAAAAGCCGATCAAGATAATATATGAATTATAAACTCTCATTCAACATGCTTTAAACCCACATTGAATTCGTACATTTTTTTACTTTAATGAAATCTTACATTAAACAAAAAACGCATAAAGATATTTATATCATAAAATTGATCAATGAACTGTATGTAATGTACGGGGTTTCTCGGTTGTGTATTTTGTACACCGTGGACCGCAGGTTTAAGTTAATCAAACTCGACGTAACGGCATCCACTCGCTGGCACCGCGTCAACAATAAATCACATTGTCTACGAGGGCGGGAGGAATCCTGGGAAAAATCAACATCACCACCTTCCGTGTTCGCCACGTGGTGGCATCGATTTTTCTAACCTGTATGATACAGGCGGTATGTTCCGCTTCACTGCACTAACCGCCTCGCCGGCGGTTCGCAAGCCTCGTTATCGATCGACCGGTTGTTATGGCGGGGAATCTGATTAGCGGCGAGCAATCGAGCGTACAGAAGTAAAGACGGCAAAACTTCGCCCCAGACGAATACCTGATGAATGGAAACACTCCATATGAGAGACCGGATACCAGAGAAGCGTCGCCTGAGACGTCAGGCAAAAGCCTGCTCGCTGATTGGCTGATTGGCCCGTTACAGCTCTCTGATTGGGCAAAATGATTTCTTGGTTCGCGAAGCGGGCTGAAGAAGCACTTGGAGGGATACAGGCGGTTAGTGTATAGTGAAGCGGAACCGGAACCGCCTGTATCATACATGCAGGTTACGATTTTTCTTGCAGCATGATAATAACACAGACCAACGGATACGGGTACGGATATCCGTTAGCACAGACTAATCTGAGACTATCCGTTAGTCTGTGATAATAACGTACTCTACTCGGTGGGTGGTGGTGTTGTTGAGTCACTCATTCATTGTTTTCCTCTTAGAAGTCGCTCTCTCGCATATAGCATAATACCCTCCTATTCGTCAAATGACTTTGCAAAGCTCAAAGACTAATGCCCCGTAAGCCAGCAAACAATACGCGACGATGATAAAGACTGCATTCACGTGAATAGACGAGTAGAGAATATGCACCTTTTCTAGAAAAAAAAACGATTTCATTACAGACTATTTCATCGTGACCTCACAAAGAACTCACAGCTTTAGCAACAACAAAAACAGGTTAGGGTAGATATATTCCCGTCTAAGATTTGGAAATGATTTGGAATTAAGAATCTCGTTCTAAGATTTAGCTGGCAGTGGCCATCATGGACAATTAAAATGACTGTCATTTGAACACATTTATAGGCAGTATCAACATAAAACCAACTGGTCGGGCTCTCGCAAACACGCATATCACGACACTGCAATTTAAACCTCCCCCACCCTCTCTATCTCTCTCTTCCTCCCTCTCCCTTTCTCTTACACCCCCCCCTCTCCCTTTCTGTGACTGTTTTTCTCTCCCCTTCTTCCCCTCTCTCTCTCATCTCTCTATCTCCCCTTCTCTCTTTCTTTCTCTGTCGTTGGAACAACGGCGTGACATCGCCTTTAGTTGTTTTTTTATAGCGATAAGTGAAGCAGCAGTGGTAGCACGCTCTAGTAAGGCACGAAGGGTCGTTGTCGTAACAGGTACTACAGATATGTACCCGAGGTAGTTTTAGGTTGTTTAGTATTATGTTTATATTTTTATATAATTAGGAGGTAGTTTTAGGTTGTTTAGTATTATGTTTATATTTTTATATGAGGTATGTTTAGGGTTAGGGTTAGGGTTAGGGTTAGAGTTAGGGTTAGGGTTAGGATTAGGGTTAGTGTTAGGGTTAGGGTACACTTCTGTAGTACAAGTCTGGTACACGTTGTGTATACATATATGTACCTCGGGTACATATCTGTAGTACCTGTTACGACAACGACCCCTTGAGCTCTAGTAAGTCTAGTTGCTACCTCGGCTTTGCGTGCTGCACACACTACGGTACTACGTTCATACAGCGACGGCTACAGTAACCAGCCACCAGCTATAGCCACCCACTAGCTGCCATGGGCGCGCCAGCTAGACGCGTCGAAATGTCGTTACTAGGTACCGCACCTTTTGTCAGATAATCCGTCAAAACAAAAAAAACAATCGCGGTACGAACGAAATGTCAAATGCTCTTAATGGTGACGGCACGAACACGGCGCTACCACGACGCCGCTCACGTACGTACGTACACACGCACGCACGCACGCACGTACACACGTATGTACGCACACACGCACGTACGTACGCACGTATGCGCACACGCACGCACGTACGTATGCATGCACGCACACATGCACACACGTACGTACGCACGTATGCGCACACGCACGCACGCACGCACGCAGAATCCCCCAACCACGATATGATCTGCCAGAATCGCGAGTTAGCCGCCACACCCCGCGTGCGCAAACAACAGTGCATGATTGCTCGCTCGCTTTACCAGCCCGCTTGTGTTTCGCACAGACGCACCTCCACCCCCCCCCCCCCGTACAGCGGACGACGCAACCACGAGACCAGACGAACCGCGCAGAAACCACGAAAACGTCCCGATTAAGCGGTGCTCCCAATTAAGCGGTGAATACGACAACGTGCATCAGGACTACTTCTTATCGAGCACAGATGCCGTGTAAGCGACGCGCCCGTTTATCCGAGGCCTGATAAAGCGGGGAGCACTGCACCAGGCCAGACACAGCACCAGACACTACACCGCAAACGACAAGTCAATGGAGAATAGTATCATTACACGCGCATAGCAACAGTGCGCCACAAATTGCATACAATCACATGTACACCCGCACACCGACGTACAATCACTCACTCCCCAAGTTCAACCCGACACGCACACTCGAGCGCTGTTCACCTATCGTCGCCCTCGGCTAGAAGCACATCTCCCTAATTAATTTGGACCGGAAGATCAAGACCGGAACTAACACGCGAACTTACGACTCGCATTTAGTGTGTTATACAAAACTGCAGCGATCAGCAGAGACAAACAGTGGACAATCGAATATGGAATTGGCCATTGTACTCGGAGAAAATCATTTTTAAACCGCGGTAGAATTAATTTAAATCCGCACTATGCGCATCCAAACGCTAATTCTCCAGTACTAGACTAGCAAATACTTCGTGTCATGCATAATCACACTACCTTATGACAAATAAAACTCTAGTTCCTCCCATTTCACTGCGCGTTGTCTTTATAAAAGGCATTTAAAAATACCTCCAATGTTGTTCAAATTCTCGCATGTTGTTGACACTTTCGGTCGCTCTGCCAAGCAACCGTGGAGCGGTGCTGGCGTACAGCGGTACGGGGTGTAGCAAAGATAAAAACGTGACGTCACCTAACCGATTCTTGGCGAAATTGTTTGGCAAACAATTTAGCGTGTGCGCCAGATTACCAGATTCGCACTCTTTCTTGTGGGTTTTAAGCAAACGCGCACTGAAATGGGAGGAAACTAGAGTTTTTTTGCCCATAAAGTCGGTGTGATTATGCATGACACGAAGTATTTGCTAGTCTAGTACTGGAGAAATTAGCGTTTGGATGCGCATAGTGCGGCTTTAACCGCAGTAAAATTATAGTCCTTTTACCCAATCAGAGGCCTCATTACACATAATTTAATCGCAGTAAAAATCATTTATCCCGCGTTAACTTATGTGTAACAATGCCTCTAATTGGGTAAAATGGCTATAATTTTACAGCGGTTAAATTATTTCTCCCGCGGTAAAAATATTAATTTCCGAGTACGATGGCCGTCCATAATCGCACCCCAGTACACGCGTGCATATGTACCTATCATACATCAATGTCCAGTGGAAGAAACATGCGTACGCCCCCAACCAGCGCGATGTGTATTGTAGTCGGCGTTAAAGGTAGCACCCGACCAGGCTCTACGACTGTTTCACGTCGTAGGACGAATCCACGTAGTAAGAAGACGCGAGAAGTTATGTTTAGCGTCAGGGCTGAGGTTATGGTTATGATTAGGGTAAGGGTTGGGGTTAGGGTTAGGATTAGGGTTGGGGTTACTAGGGTTAGGATTAGGGTTGGGGTTAGCACCGCCCAGGCACTACGACTGTTTCACGTCGTAGGACGAAGCCACGCACCTTCTCACCACGTAGTGAGAAGCGAGAAGGTAACTTGTGACTAGGTTAGGGTTATGTTTAAGGTGAGGGTTGGGGTTAGGGGTAGGGTTGGGGTTCGCCCGACCAGGCTCTATGACTGTTTCACATCGTAGAACAAAGCCACGTAGTAAGAAGCGAGAAGGTTACTTGTGACTAGGTCAAACAACTACGGTATAGCGAACGCACATTGGAGCCGGGGTAGGTGGGACCTACGTCACCTACCTATGAACTCCAAGAGTACTCACCCCCCCCCCCCGCCGCCAGTACAAGCTATCACGCGGTGAAGGTCGCGTTGCCTTGGCGGCGTAGATGAAACGCACCCCTCCCCCCCCCTTCTCTCGGATGTCGCGACAAAGCGTAACATCGCACCGCGATCCTTCTACAGCTATTATCTTCAATTTAACGCGGCTAGAGAAATGCGCCCATGGCAATGTCGATAGCGATCAACGGTATACTAATCTATAAGCGTGGCAGCGAGACTACATACCGACGGGCAGAAAACCCGTGTGTGGATTCACGTGACAACACTTCTCTCTATACTCTCTACTCTAGCAGCACCACTCTCTACCTAAGACCCCGTACAGACTGCAAAATTTGAGCCTACATCAAACTAGTCCGGGCCAGGCGCGCGCCAGGCTAACTTAGCACGCTTCAAAGCGGGCCTGGCCCACCTCCATTTGCGGGGCTAACTTAGTCCAGACTAGCGCATATAGCGTGTACACACTGCAAAAATTTAGCGCGCGCCTGGCCCGGACTAGTCTGACGTAGGGTCATAGTTGCTGTCTGTAGAGGGTAACAGTGAGAGATACAGCGAACTGAAACACTGGGACACTCTGGCGTGTGCTGTGGTCTCAGAACCGCTCACGCGCCTGGTCCGGCAAGTCAGTCCTTGCAAGCCTTCCATCTCCTGAAAACATTGGACATGAACTGAGCCTAAGATGACACGGCAATGTAAAATGGCCGCCATTGGAATGGACTTTTTTTTTATATATGTATACCTCGTATCTTGTGTGCTCTCAAAATGTAACCTACGTGTAAAACAAACACGAATCGGCCTTCGTTGAATTTTATTTTTTATTGAACCTTCGTTGAATGAAGAGGGACAAAGATATGGGTGCACCAACACACCCACGCACCTAGACCAGCACCCCACCTGACTCGATTGATAACGTAATGTAATGTAAGTTAAAATGTAGCCAGCTCTCAACTCTAACAGAAAGGTAGTATTCAATGCTGATTGTAATGTTGGTAATACGGAAAATGTGACCTGATGGCCATACGAAAGTATGGTAATCCAAGCCAGTACACAACGCAGGGAATCGTCTCTTGAAGAACTCACTACTACTGCGGCCGACTCACTCCACTAGATATGACCGTGTCCACAGTTGGCATAAAACTACTATAAGTGAATGGGTGTGTGATACCTCTCTCTCTTAGCTACCTCAAACAAATATTATCGCACAACTGTTAACTGAAACCACATAAGCAACTTCATTATTGCCTATGATATTTTATTATTGGTATGTTATCCTGAACGATATGGTAAATCAACCCGCCTCTTCGAGTCTAAAGTACAAGATGCGCGTAAAGTCCAATCTCTCGTAAACATCATTGTGTAATTAACGATTTTGCAATCACCACTTTCTGCTTGCATGGTGTGCAAACCATCCATGCGTACGAATCAATGTCCAGATGCGAAACAAATAAATACTGCTGCTAGATCCGATCGGCAGTAAATTATCAGCAGCGATAAAAACCGGAGTAAAAAATCTGCAATTTCAATAACTCGCCGAATCATAGTACGTAACTACAGCAACGTGGAATGACAGACTTCTGTCTGCACCACCGAACCTACTGCTCAGAAAGAATCCAGTTCCAATTATCCAGGTTAACAGAGCTGGATGAATTTACCCCAATCACAAGACACAGAAACATGACACACCCACGTCGACAAGCCATACTATCAAAAAATTGTACAACTTTTTTAATACAATAAATACATCTCACTAGCAACAGGTCACACTCTTCACACGTATATTTTATCGTCTGGATCTAAACAATCTGTCGCTCGATCGCCACGCACACCCGTGACCGACGCAAACGCCGCGGCATCTCCTACTCGGTTTTCTTCTCTGCAGCAACAGCAACCAGCTTCTTCTGAACTCCGCATGTCCTTCTCGGTCTTCTTCCCGGCAGCAGCAACCACAGGCTTCCTCAGTTCCTCTAAACGCCGCATTTCCTACTCGCGGTCTATCTAACCGCGCAGCGCCAACACCAACCAGCTTCCTCTAAACGCCGCATTTCCTACTCGGTCTTCTACCCGGCAGCAACACCAACCAGCTTCTTCTGAACGCCGCGTTTCCTACTCGGTCTTCTTCTCCGCAGCAACACCAACCAGCTTCTTCTGAACGCCGCGTTTCCTACTCGGTCTTCTTCTCCGCAGCAACACCAACCAGCTTCTTCTGAACGCCGCGTTTCCTACTCGGTCTTACTTACTCGGCAGCAACACCAACCAGCTTTTCTGAAACGCCGCGTTTCCTACTCGGTCTTCTTCTCCGCAGCAACACCAACCAGCTTCTTCTGAACGCCGCGTTTCCTACTCGGTCTTCTACCGGCAGCAACACCAACCAGCTTCTTCTGAACGCCGCATTTTCCTACTCGCCGTCTTGTCTGCCGGCAGCAACACCAACCAGCTACTTTTGAACGCCGCATTTCCTACTCGTCTTTCTACCGGCAGCAACACCAACCAGCTTCTTCCTGAAACGCCGCGTTTCCTACTCGGTCTTCTACCCGGCAGCAACACCAACCAGCTTCTTCTGAACGCCGGTTTCCTACTCGGTCTTCTTCCTCGCAGCAACACCAACCAGCTTTCTTCTGAACGCCGTGTTTCCTACTCGGTCTTCTACTCCGCAGCAACACCAACCAGCTTCTTCTGAACGCCGCGTTTCCTACTCGGTCTTCTACTCGGCAGCAACACCAACCAGCTTCTTCTGAACGCCGCGTTCCTACTCGGTCTTCTACCCGGCGAAGCAAACACCAACCAGCTTCTTCTGAACGCCGGCGTTTCCTAACTCGGTGTTCTACTCGGCAGCAACACCAACAGCTTCTTCTGAACGCCGCGTTTCCTACTCTCGTCTTCTTCTCCGCCAGCAAACACCAACCAGCTTCTTACTGAATGCCGGTTCCTACTCGGTCTTCTTCTCCGCAGCAACACCAACCACAGGCTTCCTTTTCGGTGTCATGTACGCATCGTAGAAGAACTTCACGAACAGGCAGGTGTAGGAGAAGTACATGAGCGCGCCGGCGGTGTACCCGCCTCGTCGTAATCGCACTCGTAAGCCGCGCGACGTGCAGCTGCGACTCGCGCGGACGAGCGGACGATGATCGCTATGCCGACAAACATCTGCGAGATCTGCAGCGCGGTGATGCAGCGGCTGACGACGCCGGGCCCGCGCACGCGCGCCGCTTCGCCGCGTAGTACACGTACCATCACCGCGTGCACGAGGTAGTTCATGAAGCAGAACCAGCGGATGCTCGCGCTGTGAAACGCCAAAGCAGTACCAGCAGTAGACGAACACGGTGACGTGGTGGCGTACCAGTGCAGGAACGTCAGCGGCCGGCTTCTTGAGCACGACGAGAAAAGGTGTCGCCGAGTTCGAGCAGCTTGCTGATGGCAAAGAGAAGCCCCATAGCCGGCGTCGCCATCCATCCCCGTGCGCAGTCGGCACAGCGAGAAGTCGATGCCGAACGAGGTCACCGCTGTAGCGAAAGTCGCGGAAACTGACGCACGCCGCCGACGATGCTGAACAACGCCAGCGAGCTGCCGCTCACAGAACACCAGCGGGAGCCGCAGCTCATGCTTCGGACGGGTCTTCAATCCAGTCCTGAAGCGCGAAGATGGCAGACGCAACGATGACGATTGACGCGTAGACGGGTGAGTGCCAGTGTCCCGCGCATCCAGAGCCGTATGGACCTCGGTGACGTAATCCAGCGTCCTCCCCGCCCATGCGCGGCACGAGGATCCCTCGCCCGTCTGGTACAGCTTGTCAAGCTTCGGCAAAGTGGTGCGGATTTATCGCGACATTGGCGGATCACTTGCACGGCAGGGTAACCGTGCAGCGACGAGAGCAAAACGGACGGCGGCGAGCCTCAGATTTTTTCTTCTGGGAGGCAGACGTGAGCCGAAACTAGAGCTCACTTTCACACCGACGCAAGTTAAACCCACCAGAAAAAGAAAATCTTTGAGATGAGTCCTACTTTTCTCGTCCAATTCTACGCCATAAGTAAAGCGAAGGACCTCATAAGTGCGGATAATATGTGTTTCGATTATACCAACAGCTGAACCTACACCTGCACCATTAATTAGTGAATACATATATATATATATAATATGTTCATACGTCTCGTTGCATTCACGAGGTTTCACCGTTTGTTCAGGTAAAACTCAATTACGTTAAATAAAAGAAATACATAGTGTATTCCCCGATCAGCATTTCGTAACAATGTAATCATATATGTTCTTTTTGCAAGCACTGTATGTAATATTTGTAATGTAATACTATGTAATGACTTAAATGTAAATTATTTAAGCTGCATCCATCAAACAACTTCGAAGCAATTTCTTGCATTTTATATTATTAATTCATAGTAATCAAGCGGTTAGACAAAAAGGTTAATGAACAGACGTTTACACATGTCAGCTTGCAACACAACACAACACTTGCAACAGATGCCGCAACAGATGCATAATTTTGCATTATTTTATGATGCATGCGCAAGGCCGGATCTAGCTTTCAGGAGACAAGGGGGGGGGAGGAGTATTTGAGTGAAGGTGTGTCGAAGGCAAGCAGTGCTAGGGTGGCCCCATTTTACTAGTATCATAACAGCAGAAGTGAATAATAATAGATTATATATATATATATATATATATATATATAATAAATTAATCTATTCACTCATGATAACAATAGGCAGTGGCTGAACGGGGGGCGGGGAGGGGAGGTTGTAACCCCTCCAACCCCCCCTCTAGATCCGCCACTGATGTGATTGCATCGTTCCGTGACAGTCGTAGTTGCAACTTGCACATGCACCACATTCAGAATGAGGAGCACCTGCACTAGTGCAGTTTGACAAGCTTCACTGCTCAGGGACCATGCAATTTACACAAAATGTTTTCGAACTCTTTCAGCATGCCAGGATTGATTCTCTTCACCACAATGGGAGCGCTGCAAAATTGTCGTTTAAAAACGATAGCATTGCGTCGTAAAATAATTCTACGAGGAATAAATCCTGCATGAAATTTTGTGCAGGGCAATCACGGCAAAAGCAATCCTGTGATGGATACCGTAGCTGTAGATGTGGGCAATAGTAACGGTTAGTAACGTTACAGTTTGTCCATGCAAAGGTACGAGTTACAAAACATCATGTTTGACCCTCCCCCTTCCTTAAAATCACAAGATACACTTAGGAATTACATGTATGTAAACTAACATACTTATAAATCCATATTATTATTATTTAAACTTGCTGAAGAACTTCACGAACAGGCAGGTGTAGGAGAAGTACATGAGCGCGCCGGCGGTGTACCCCGCCTCGTCGTAATCGCACTCGTAGCCGCGCACGTGCAGCTGCGTCGCGCGGACGATGATCGCTATGCCGACGAACATCTGCGAGATCTGCAGCGCGGTGATGCAGCGGCTGACGCCGCCGGGCACGCGCACGCGCGCCGCCTTCGCCGCGTAGTACACGTACATCACCGCGTGCACGAGGTAGTTCATGAAGCAGAACCAGCGGATGCTCGCGCTATGAAACGCAAAGCAGTACCAGCAGTAGACGAACACGGTGACGTGGTGGTACCAGTGCAGGAACGTCAGCGGCCGCTTCTTGAGCACGACGAAGAAGGTGTCGCCGAGTTCGAGCAGCTTGCTGATGGCAAAGAGGAAGCCCCATAGCCCGGCGTCGCCATCCATCCCCGTGCGCAGTCGGCACAGCGAGAAGTCGATGCCGAACGATGTCACCGTGTAGCGAAAGTCCGGAAACTGACGCAGGCCGCCGACGATGCTGAACAACGCCAGCGCGCTGCTCCAGAACACTAGGGGGAGCCGCAGCTCCAGCTTCGGACGGTTCTTCATCCAGTCCTGAAGCGCGAAGATAGCGACGACATAGACGATTGACGCGTAGACGGAGTAGTGCCAGTGTCCGCGCATCCAGAGCGTGGCCTCGGTGACGTTCCAGCGGTCCTCCCACGCCATGCGCGGCACGAGGATCCCCTCGCGCGTCTGGTACAGCTTGTCCAGCTCGGCAAAGTGGTGCGGATTTATCGCCATGGCGATCACTTGCACGGGGAACCGTGCGGACGGACAGACGGACGGCGGCGCCTCAGATTTTTTTCTTCTGGGAGGCAGACGTGAGCCGAAACTAGACTCACTTCACACCGACGAAGTTAAACCCACCTAGAAAAAAAGAAATACTTTGAGATGAGTCTCTTTTCTCGTCCATTCTACGCATAATAGCGTAACCTCATAGTGCGTATGTCGATATACCAACACAGGGTTCTCCCTACGTTGCGCAAACAGGGCGCGCGCGCCCTGTTTGGGAAAACTCCCCCCTGTTTGAATCGTTGCGCCCCGTTTGGGAAAACTCCCCCCTGTTT
>NW_014577094.1:81171-92673 GCF_000485595.1 Priapulus caudatus | reverse complement strand
AGAGCGAGAGATTCCTACTCGGACTCTACCCGGCACAACAGCGCACCCAGCTTTCTTCTGACCTGAGAACCCATGCGTTCGCTAACTCGCCTCTCACTACTCGAGCAACACCAAACCAAAGCTCTCCTGAACCCGCGTTTCCGATCATACGGTCTTCTCTCCGCAGGCATACAGCCACGCGACTCTCTGACGGCCGCGTTTCTACTCGGTCTTCTACCGCGGCAGCAACACCAACTCAGCTTCTCTGAACGCCGCATTCCTAGCTCGGTCTTCTGCCGCGCAAGCCAACACCAAGCCGCTTACTTTGAACGCTCCGGCAATCCTCCAACTCGCTCTCTATAACCGCAGTAACACCAACCAGCTCTCTGAACGCCGCGCATTCCTACTGCGAACCTCTCTACCGTCAAGCAACACTGATCCAACCAGCTTCTCGACGCCGCGTATTCCCTACTCCGATCTTCTTCCTCCGCAGCAACACCACCCGCCCCACCCCGCCAACCAGCTTCTTCTGAACCCGCCCGTGTCCTACTCGGTAACCTCTCTACGCGGCAGGGCCACACCCCGCCTCGGACCCCCCCACGCCTCCAACCAGCCTTCTTCTGAAGCCACGTTTCCTACTCGTGCTCCTTCTACTCCGACCCAGCAACACCACACAGACTTCTCTGAACGCACGCCGCGTTTCCTACTCGCTCTTCTACCGCCGCAGCAAACACCCAACCAGCCTTCTTCTGAAACTGCCGCCGCGTTCCTACCTCGTGTTCTACTCGCAGCAACACCAACCACGCTTCTTCTGACGCCGCGTTTTCCTACTCGGCTCATTCTTCCGCACGGCAAGACGACCAAACCAGACTCTCTTCTGACTGCCGCGTTTCGCTAACTCGGTCGTCTTATCCTATCTCCGCAGGCACCGACCACCCACACCAACCCCAAGTCTTTCCTCTTTTTCGTGTCCATGTACGCATCCGTAGAAATGAACTCATACGCAAGCCAGCAGGTGTAACCGGAGAATCAACCATGCAGCGCCGCGCGCGGTCGTACCACCCTCCCGCGCGCTCTCGTAATCCGCACTCTGCCCGTAGCCGGCGCACTGTACGTGCACTGCGTCGCGCCGGAGCACGAGATCGCTATGTGCGCGCAAAGCATGCTGCGAGATCATGCACGGGGGATGCAAGCGCTGACGACAGCCGGGCACACGGCGCGCCAACACATTTGTTGAGTGGTATCGCGCCGCCTTCGCCGCGTAGTACACGTACATACCGCGTGCACGAGGCTAGTTCATGAAGGCAGAACCAGCGGATGCTCGCGCTGTGCCAACCGCAAAGCAGTAGCCCAGCAAGTAGACGAACACGGTGACCGTGGTGGTACGCAGTGCAGGAACTCAGCGGCCGCGTTCTGAGCACGGACGAAGAAGGTGTCGCCCGTTCGAGCAGCTTGCTGACTGGCATATAGAGAAGCCGCCATAGGCCGGCGCGCGCCATCTCATCCCGTGCCAGTCGGCACAGGCGAGAAGTCGATGCCTGAACGAGGTCAACCCGTGTAGCGAAAGTCCGGGAACGTGAACGCCCGCGCCGACGATGGAACACACGCGCGAGTGGAACACCAGGGAGCCGGCAAGCTCCACTTGTCGGACGTTCTCATCGCAGTCCTGAAAGCGCGACGATGGCGACGCACATCACAGGAGCGCGTAGCCAGAGTAGTCCAATGTCCGCTTCCCCACGACGTCGCGCCCCCCGGCTCGACAGTCCGCGGTCCTCCCACGCCATTGCCGCCGGCCGACGGGCTGCTCGCCACCGGTTGTCCAGCCGGCCAAGTGGTGGCGGATTTATCGGCCACTGGCCGATCACCTGTGCACGGGAACCGGCGAAACGGACAGAATCGGACGCGGCGCGCCTGTCAGATTTTTTGCGCTCTGGGAGCAGACGTGAGGCTGACCACTAGACTCCGTTCAGCACGACGAAGTTAAGACCGCGACTAGAAATAAAAGAAATACTTTGAGAGAAGTCCTTGTTCTCGTCGCATTCTACGCATAATAGGTAACCTCATATGCGTATGTCGATTATACCAACACGTGAACCTACTCACCACCTGCACCATTAATAGTGAAACATAGTATACGTATATAATATGTTCATACGCTCGTTGCAGTTCACGAGGTTTGTCAGGTAAAAGCTCAATTACTTAATAAAAGAAAACATATAGTATTAACATCCGCGATCAGTCATTCGTAACATATTGTAATCATATATGTGCCTTTTTGTCAAGCACTGTATGGTTAAATTTGTAATGTAATAACTTGATGAATAGACTTAAATGTAAATTATTTACTGGCATCCATCAATTACAACTTCGAAGCAATTTTCTTGCATTTTATATATGTAATTCATAGTAATCAATGCGTTAGACAAAAAAGGTGTATGAAGACGTTTACTACACTGTCAGCTTGCAAACACATAGCCACAAACACTTCAACAGATCCGCAACGATGCAGCCTAATTTTGCATATTTTATGATGCATTCGCAAGGCGCGGATCTTAGCTTTCAGGAGACAAGGGGGGGGGGAGGAGTATTGAGTGAAGGTGTGTCGAAGGCAAGCAGTGCTAGGGTGGCCCCATTTACTAGTATGCAATAACAGCCTAAGAAGTTGATTATTAATAAAAATTTATATATTAATATATATATATTATATATATAATAATTAATTCTATGTCATTTAATCTAACTTATAATTTAGATTAGATTCTAATTTAATTAGATTAGATTAGAATCTAGATTAGAATCTAATTTAATTAGATTAATAGAGAATCATGATCACTCATGGATATACTTTAGTAAAGTGGCTGAACGGGGGCGCGGGAGGGAGGTTGAACCCTTCCAACCCCCCCTCTAGATCCGCCACTGATGGTTATTGTCATCGGTTCGTGACATCTGTAGTTGCAAGCTTGCACATGCACCAACATTCAGAAATGAGGAGCACCTGCACATAAGTTGCAGTTTGACAAGCGTTCCAGCTGCTCAGGGACCGATCAATTTACCAGCGAAAATGTTTTCGAACTCTTTTCAGGGCATCCAGGAGGATTCTCTTCACCACAATGGGAGCGCTGCAAAAATTGTCGTTTATCCAAGCGATAGCATGCGTCGGTGAGCAAAGAGTAATTCTAACGAGGAATAAATCCTGCATGAAATTTTTGTGAGGGCAATCACGGCAAACAGCAATCCTGTGATGGATACCGTAGCTGTAGATGTGGGCAATCAGTAAACGGTAGTAAGCGTTTACATTGTCCATGCAAAGTGTGACGAGTTAACAAAAACATCATGTTTGACCCCCCCTTGCCTTAAAATCAACAAGATACACTTAGGAATTACATGTATGTATAACTAACCATACTATAAATCCATATTATTATTATTTAAACTTGCCACATTCATAACATATAAAATTACAACATATTGTATGCCACTACATTCCACAGTTCACCCTTTGCCAATGGATTCATGTTTATAAATGCATGTCAACATAAATGACAATACATGTATTTCCACCAAGTACTTAAAGCATTAAATTGGAATGCATATATAAACTCAGATACAAATTTTGAAGTAGGAGATTGATTCCATATACAAAACAATGTCATTTGTTGACCTGTACAATATCCAATACATTTCTAATTTATAACTTTAGTGAAAACTTTAAAAGTACTTTGCCTTAGTTTCACTATCCCCTTTTTTAATGCATAATGATATGCCTGAGGCTCTTTTTACTACATAAACCTCTTCAGAGAAATGCTACATAAGGAAATCTAATAATTTCTTCATATTCTTGTCAGAAATCTAAGTTTGTGCACAATACTGATATAATACAAGGCTCGACACTTAGTCGGTGGGCCGGTTGGCGCAGGTTTCCACCCACAACTTGATTCGGGCACCTAAAATTTCAAAAGTTAAAATTTGGTGGGCCAGCCATCGGGCCAACTTAAAATATTCAAAGTGTCTATGTGATAAAAATAAATTGTTTCTTACGTGCTAATCTCACTTCAAAGAGAGCGAGCAAATTCGCGGAGCGGAGGGCACAACCACTGACGCACGTGGGCAGGCATTCTATATCGCGGGCCATACACGGCGGCATGTTTATATCCGTCTAACTGCGGTGCAACAAGCCACGTTATGTGTTAGACTGGTATCCGGCCTCAGCTCTGCTAGACAATGTCCGGCTCTGCGACCGAACATTCGCGCGCGAACGCAGTATAGCCAGAGACAACATCTGAGGCGCGCAGCCATAGCTGCTTGTTGCAATGGATAATTCAAATGTATCTGTCAATCATCCAATAGTCAGTGTGTGGCCATTCTGTGTGGGTTTGTTAAAGACTTGTGCCAATGCATCAGACGCGCAATTTGCAAATAATAATACGAAATATCGAGTTTGAATAAAAGATTTAATAAGTTTTTGTCTTGTTTTTTTTTCGGGCACCCGAGATTTTCATTTCGGGCCACCAAAAATTGAAAAGCTATGATTTTGGTGGCCGCGATCGGGCCACTAATAAAAAAAGTAGTGTCGAGCCTTGAATATATGGATACAAATTCATGTTCTGTAGTGTCATTATTGTATCCCTGAATGGAATGCATGTCTAATTACATACTCATGAAAAATGTCATTGGCAGTTTCTTTAGCATTCTTTTTAAAGGGGCAATGTCTTTTCCAGTGAGAAAAAGAGAAACAACTTGGAACAGTCAGTTGCAGTCTTCTGAACAGAAGTATTTGACAATGTCCACTGGTATTGAACAACATTCTGAAGCAATCCAATTTGAGAAAATCAGTATTGTTTCTCGCGGTAGATAGAATCATCCTTTGTGTAGCATTTCCAGTATCTTCCCACTCGCTCCACTTACTGACGGAGGGACGATGCGCAGCCGGTGAGAACTCTACTGCCCCTACAGCGCATGGCTAACAACTATCTCTCGGCGAAATTGACTTGCCTTCGTTATTCTACCTGATGTACGCTAGTGCCTCCAGCTAACAAAGACGTCGCTTGCTGGGTTACCCACACATCATCGCTTGTGAGCCGGCCTGCGTGTTGTGTGCGATATCCCATAGTGTTGGATATGCCACTATGTTACGCATCGGCCCACGAAGTTAGACGGAGTGGAGGAGAGTAATGGAATCGTCGTTGTGTGTGGTGGGTGTGTGTGCGTGTGTGGTTGTGTGTGTGTGCTGTGTGTCCAGTCCGCGCGGCGCAATCGATAGCGTGTCGAGCCCAGCTGAGCGCGAGTCACAGCAGGCGATGAAAGTGCACAGCAACCACCAGCGACGGCGAGTCAGGCAGCGTTCCAAGCAAGCGCGAGTCAGTCAGGCACGCAAGCCAGCAGCGAGGCGGCGAGCCAGATGCGTATCACATACAGTGTTACATGCCTGGCGAGTAATGTCACTCTCCGTGAGGCCCCTGTCTAGTTGTATAGTGTTTGTTCATGTTGGCTGTATTATATTATGTGATTATTTATATGTACTCATACTGGAACCCGGCTACCGCGGCTATGACTGTGATGCATGTTATACCGACGTACATGTAGTGTTATGTGTAAGGTTTATTTGAGAATTAGTTTTGCACATGTTTTTTTTATGGTGAGAATGTCTAATACCAATACATTACAATCCTGCTTACTCGTAACCATTAACCATTTGTTGGCAAGTACGAACAGTGAAATACACACACCACACAGAAATGTTTATGTATGCGTCATGTACTGGTTGATGATAGCGGACTCACAAAGTTAGAATATAGAAGAGTGAAAGGGCTTGGTAGGTTCGGCGACTGATTAACCCACTTGGCTGCGTAGCACGGTAAATTATCCCTTCAGCATTTTGCACTGTTGCGACCTAGGTAATATTGCTCGTGGTTGTGATCGCTTATTTCTACGCATGGTTTGCACTCTGTGGCGGAGCGAAAGTAAACTATATATCGTGCTTGCTGATCGGACCGGCTTGTGACGCTCATCAGGGTCTATGTCCCCCAGGAGTCACTGCCGGGACAGTAAACCTGGTATCAAGGATCCCGGTAACCGGAACGTACCGGTCACATATTTTGTATATGGTTTAGCGGTTAGGATTAGGGTTATGGGTTAGGTAGGAGTAGGCGTAGGTCACAGGCCGACTCGCCCTAGATCTTTATGGAGTAGGCCAAGAGAGTACGGTCCGGTTATATTAGATACGTACCAGGGTACGTTTCTGGTATAGCGGACCGTACGCCAGGGTAATCGGTTCCAGCAATTAGATAGTACCAAGTACGTTTCCGGTATACCATATCCCACGGTAACGTTCCGGCAGACCGTTCCGGCCATACCGCCGGGGACATAAGACACATCTCAGCGCTTAGACAGCTCGGCTGTTCACGGACACCCGCACATGTCCCGCCCCCCCCCCCCCCCCCCCCCCCCCGCCCCCCCCCCCTCCCCCCTCCTCCCCCCCCCATCCACCGCCCCCCTCCCCCCCCCCCCCCGCCGCCCCCTCCCCCCCGCCCCCGCCCCCCCGCCGCCCGCCCCCCCCCCCCCGCCCCGCCCCCCCACCCGCCCGCCGCCCGCCCCCCCCCCCGCCCCCCCACCCCCCCCCCCCCCGCTCCCCCCCCCACCCCGCCCCCCCCCCCCCCCCCCCCCCCCCCCCCCCCCGCCCCCCTCCCCCCCCCCCCCCCCCCCCCCCCCCCCCCCCCCGCCCCCCCCCGCCCCGCCCCCCCCATTGGATCTTGCACGACTCCAAAAAAAAAATCTTGCTCCACTGAAATTGAACTTGTACATCTCATATGGAACTATGGCCCAAATAGCACGAATATTTAACTTCATTATTACGTGGTTATTCTACTTACATCTAGTTGGCGTTATACATAACAATCTCAGAACACACAGGCACAGCAACACACGATACAGACAAACCGAAAACAATAACAGCGGCCCGTCCTATTTTCAGGTCAAATCTTCTAACCTTTTTTTGCTTTTTTGGTCATTTGTTTAAGACCCAACAAACGGTTTTCAACCGAGTATAGTTTAGAACCCGTCCTGTGTACTCATCGATCTCTTCTGTGAATTTGGCGCTATTTGGATCCAAACTGACGGAGCCTTTCATTAACATACATACAACATTCGCCAAATTATAGTAAAATGTATATCAGGAGTAGATAATTTTAGTTATTTTGCCACCCCTCCCAACTCCCCTCACCCCCAACTCCCAACTCCAGTACACCTTATCCCCCCTCAGTTTTAGTTTTTTGCATCGATCTCAAGAATGACCAAAATGAAAACCAAAACCAGGAAATCTGTGAATCCGCGGAATCTTCTCAGACCAGCCGCTTGATTCCAATACGAAGAGTATCTAGTACAATTTGAGTAAAAAGAATTCGATAGGGAAGAAAGAATTAATTCAATGGGGTAGGGATTAATTCACAGGAAAGGGGTAGCATGCCAACCAGTTAAACAAGTA
Organism: Priapulus caudatus; assembly: GCF_000485595.1. NCBI lineage: Eukaryota > Metazoa > Priapulida > Priapulimorpha > Priapulimorphida > Priapulidae > Priapulus > Priapulus caudatus. The sequence goes on along the minus strand of NW_014577094.1, from coordinate 85,214 downwards.
AAATGTTTAACGGGAACACACGTACATCAGTGCACCATCACTGCATCGCATAGTATAGCATTGCATTAATGATTAATCAGTTGATGGTCCACGGCAACACTTAGTAACCCCAAACATAAAGATATAAAACAAAAATATGATATGATCACATGTCATAAACAGTTGCATATTTCATGGTGACAATTACTGTCATTTCAATTTTAATGCATTATTCATTATTGTCTTTTCAATGGATGGACGGATTGAACATGACAGTTGGCAGTAACCGGTGAACTTCCTTCCGAATCCTATAGCATCTAAGTAGTGCACATAGCAACGACACAACCTGACAAACACGTTGAACTGAACACATAAGCGGAAACGTGCGTGCATATCAATTTTAATACTTACTGTAGAGATTTCGGGGGTGTGTAACTCACATGAGCAGTAGACTAGATCAGGACGGATAGATTGAACTCGCCATATATAGATAGAATAACCAGGTATTGACTAAAGACAGGCTAAAATCTAGACAGCACAGATAAAACGATCAACAACTGGGCACAGCCATCTTGGATCATACGGAAGGGGTCTAGGGAAAACAAAGAGTGTATACGCGAAAAGCGGTAACGCGATATATAGAGTATAATAATCAACGTGGTTATGTACTATTAGTCAGCATAATATACGAGGAGATTTGAATAGAATCAGGAGCTAATAATGACAAAGGAGTAAAACAGCGATTTGGTACTGATTTCACTACATTTTTATTGTACGAGATTGATGTGAATAAAAATACAAATGTATACAAACATGAGTTTATTTTGCGCCGTTAAACCGCGTAGCTTCCTTCGTTTTGACATAATTCGTACTTTTGCACAACATGGTTTTCACGTTAGTTACCGTATTCTGGCAAGGCCAAGCACCAAATTCGCACGCACAGCTACATGAAGGAGGCGCGCCAGGGCTTTACGGCCATAACCTAGTCGAGTGCAGAAAATTCGCCTAGAAATTAAGTTACGTTGTACCCATGCTTGGTTTAAAAATTAAAACTATTTTACATTTAAACTATAGTTAGAATGCCTTGTTTTTATGGTTGAATCCCGCAGTTTTTTTAAAATAAACGCTGCGCTGGTAAAATATCTGAACTATTTCACCCGCGGAGGAATGATGTGTATGAATCGTTATGAGTAAACTGACGCTCCAGCGGATTGTAGCTTTTCGCACATGTGTTTTGCATAGCAACCGTCCGCGTACAGTTGCCGCTGGCGCTGCCTGAGGCGATCCCTGCCGTGCCTCCTTCAAGTATAGCTGTGTCAGCCTGTGTGTGCGAATTTGGAGCTTGGCCTCGCCCAGAGATACCGGTAAACGTAACGTGAAAAACATGTGTCGGCAACAAGTAACGAATATGTCAAAAGCCGAAGGAAGCTACGCGGTTGTAATACTACCCCGCGGAGATAGAATAATGTACGCAGCAGTGACATAAAAATAAGCTCATGTTTGTATACCATTTGTATTTTTATTCACATCGACTCGTACGCATAAAATGTAGTGGAAATGGCAGTACCTCAATTGCTGTCATTACCTCCTTTGACATTATTAGCTCCTGATAGAATGAATAGTCTAAAAGTTGTCGAAAGAGCAGGAACTAAGTTGTAACTTAGTTGACGAAACGACGTGCGTCAGATGGTGGGCAATAATCGTACCAGCCACGGTAGTATTCTGCCGTGGGAGGGGGGGGTAGTGTTTTGACAACCAGCCATAACTAAACGAACTGGCAACGTAGGGGGGCGTTGCCAGCTAGGTTTATATATTAATATAGGGCAGGTCTCCCACCCACTGATGAAATTCCAAACAGGGGGAGGGGACAGGGGGAGGGGGAGGGGGGAAGGAGGGAGGGGGAGGGAAACTTAGGGTGTCCGGCGCGGCCGTCGTATTTTTTACCCGGTACCACCTAATTCAAGGCGTAAAACCACCGCCCACGCCACACCATACGCACTATTTGGGGTTCCTTGTATATATAAGATAGCCGAGTCGGTGTACAGTTAGTGTTGGGTTCGCGACACTGTTAACCTGTTGTATCCTTGCCTGTATTCGTCTGCGGCCCAGTGGGCATCGCATGTTACGGTACCAAAATACAGCAGTTCAGCCTCGTCCCTGGTCGAATCGTACTTCTTGACGATCGATTCCGATTCCCGCGCTGGCAAACTTTTATTGTGGTGGAATTTAATCGGGGCGGAGGTAATTTAAACGGGGCGCAACGATTGAAACAGGGGGGAGTTTTCCCAAACGGGGCGCGCGCGCCCCGTTTGCGCAACGTAGGGAGAACCCTGTAAGGCGCGCTGAACCGAGCAGAGAGAGCGTTATTTTTCAGGCTAGGTAGGAAGAAGAAGAAGAAGAGGAGAAGAAAGCATATTAGGAATTAGATCCCGGGGAGATAGAAGAAGAGGGAATAGGAGAACGGGTTTTCAGGTAGGTAGAACTACGGGTACAGGGAATAAAGGGAAGAAGAACGGGATTTCAGGTCGGTAGAGCCAGGAGCGACTACGAGGGAGACACCCGTGGAGGCTACCTAGGTCTACGCGAAGAAAGGACGACCGGGAGAGGGGAAGACGAAGCCGGCGACGCATTAACTCTTTAATATTAGTCTAGATAGTGGTAATCAGATCCGCTGCATATACGAATGCAGGGGAATTATTTGTAAGCTAGTAAGAAACAATAAAACTATAACCGTACAGTTAACCGAATATAAATGTGTTCTGTTCCACTGGTACTACCTGTTATTTGCTACGGCATCACCATCCTGCCTAACGGCAGGAGCGAACACTGAATCCACACAACTAAACACGCGTTAACTATATAACGCCTGTCATACCGTAGTCGGTTACCCCTAGGGTCACTACACTTACTGTTGCTGCCTAGCACACATCGATCCAGCCACAGGCACTTGGAACGTCTCAATAAAAAGAACGTCTCTACCAGTCTTCATGTTTCTCTACTCTATTTCGCCTATTATTGCCGATAACTTGCTGCAAATGCCGTTCAAATGCTCATATGCAACACACAATTAAGTACACCGCACGCCCGCCCTGTGCACAAACAACGTGATGATGAATAAGAGAGTTCATTATGTTGTTATGTTGTTTATTTATATGTTATTAATACTATACTCTCTTATTCATGTTGTTTGTGCACAGGGCGGGCGTGCGGTGTACTTGTGTGTTGCAGATGAGCATTTGAATGGCATTTACAGGTGATTATCGGCAATAATAGGCGAAATAGAGTAGAGAAACATTAAGACTTTGGTCGTAAATACATTTCGTGTTTACTTTTTTTATTTTTATTGAGACGTTCCAAGTGCCTGTGGATCCAGTGTCAGTGAAGAGTTACGTACAGTCGTACGGTACGCGATACCTCCTATGTACATTCATACTGTATAATTTGGCAGCTCAAATTTTACAAAGGTTATTCAATAATTTACGTACCGTTACTGATGTAGCGCTCGATGCTAAGTGCTAGCGCTAGAATTTTACTCGCTTTCACGCCCGCTTCTATAAACAGTCGGCAAAAAGAATGGCGGCTATAGATTGCAGGCTATGAAACAGTCACAGGAGTCTGAGGAGAGCCCGGATGCTGTGGATTTATTTCCTCGGTTTACGACCAGACGGTTCAACCACACGGTAGCACGTGGAAAACACACACTCGCGTACAACACCACCGGTACTGATCACGTTGTGATGTGATCTGACGTTTATCTGATAACGTACGCCCGAATACTCACATTCATAAGGATTGTGGACTTTAGACTGCACTAACTCAATGGGCGTGCATGCGCTGGCGGCCCATTGTCAAGTGAGTGCGGTGCAAAACGAATCTGCGGCGAATTTTTTCACAGGGAATCAAGCGAGGCTGGAATTTGGACCAATCGGCACGCGACTGAGTGACTTTCCCCGCTCGTTTACTCGCGCCATCTCTCGGATATTTCATGATATATGCATAGATCTCGCTCTCTCTCTCTCTCTCTCTCTCTCTCTCTCTCTCTCTCTCTCTCTCTCTCTCTCTCT
>NW_014577094.1:78457-79773 GCF_000485595.1 Priapulus caudatus | reverse complement strand
TAAGTACGTGGATAGGCCACAGTTGTTGTCTCGCCTCCATCTCGTAACGTGTGTCGATTCCCAATGCACGCCAATTTTCTCGACACTAGCGTTACGTGCTCTTGGCAACGTTGTCTAGTGAATCAAAAGTACCTCTGTCCATACTACGTAACACTTCAGCAGTTGCGCACATATGTCATACACCGAAGATATTGATAAAAGAGCTGGCGTTTGATAGCTATAATTTATGCCAGTAAAAATCGGTTAAATTTCTGGAACACTCACAATGTAACAAACTCAAGTCCAGTGATGCATTGATATGTGTTGTGTGAATCTCCCGATCTGCTCAATCTAGCAATCCGCCGACTGTGCGGCAACCTCATCGAATTACTCTCATAGCATCCCAACCCACACTGATAAACCTGCCTGCAACACCTTGTAAAACCGGGTCTGCACAATCATATCGAAGTCTAGCACCCCAACACGCGCTGGTAAACCTGTCTGCAAAACGTGGATCCACTTATTGCTAATATAGATTACTATATATAATAACACTATCGTATGTACAATCTATCGATGTAAAATCGGTAGATTGCGCATATCGGTAACACAACGCTCTTTTTGGAACCGGTATGGCCGGCGGCACGAGATTGTAGGTAATATTGCTATTTTTATTGCAAGTCGCGGAACCCTCTATAGACACGCAGCAGGATTAAAAACAATACCTGTCAAAGGGCGGATGAGCTCCTCTGTGAGCCAACTGCCATCTAGCAAACAGAGTGGAGTCCCGCAGGCGGTTTCTTGCTCCAAGCTCGACAAGTTTCCGGCAACTCCTGCATCCACGCAGTTTCATCTCCAGCCGTATTGACCCAGTCTTGCCACTGGATCCACATGTCTCTGGAAAAGAGAGTGCGGATAATGCTGCGCAAGTCATTTTCACTTTAATCTACTTCTGCGCAAGTCATCAGTCATCCTTCATCCTCTATCGTTACCAAGTCCTGTAGCGACAGGCACGCGACGAAGTGACAGGTGTGGGTAGACTGGCAGTCGTAGCCGCAACCCTGCACACAGGCGGCTCAGGCCATATGGTCGTTCTTCACTGAAAGGAGCAGCGGTGAGTCCGGCAGTTGTGTGGACGACTGAGCAGCCCTTTTTAGGATCGCACTGCTCACCCCCTTAGCATGAGGAAGGGGCTAGAAAAGGTGTCCTAAACATTGCCTGCTCCACATCACCCTAGCCGGATTACCGTGGCCGGCGGGGGCCCTACACATGCGGGCCAAACAAGACATCAAAGATGAAAGTTAAGATTACACCTCTGAAACTCGCTGCATGGAATG
>NW_014577094.1:70139-74988 GCF_000485595.1 Priapulus caudatus | reverse complement strand
AGGCTAAAATGTTTATTATTAAGCAAATCCATCACAACGCCGCTCTCATGCGGTGTTGTCGACTATTAAGGTTAGACCAAACCCAAATAGGCTAAAATGTTTATTATTAAGCAAATCCATCACAACGCCGCTCTCATGCGGTGTTGTCGACTATTAAGGTTAGACCAAACCCAAATAGGCTTAAATGTTTATTATTAAGCAAATCTATCACAACGCCGCTCTCATGCGGTGTTGTCAACTGCAGCAATCGGTATCAGAGACATCAGAGAGAGCCACACAGCTTTTTTAGGCTGCCTAGCATGATCACAACACAAGGTAAAGTGACGAGAGACAAGGCGGACCACAGACGCTTGGAGCATTTTCAATAAAAAAGCAATGCTGAATAAACACGAAATGTATTTACTACCAATGTCTTAACGTTTCTCGATCTACTCTCTTTCGCCTAGTATTGCCGATAATTACCTGTAAATGCCGGTCAAATGCTCCTCTGCAACACACAGGCACACCGCACGCATGGCGCACGCCGCTACACATTTACACTTATATACATATATCGCCGGCATCCAGTAGACATCTGTTTGAGTGAGTGTGGTGATTTCTCTTGCACGTGCAGCATACTCTACATAAAATAGCACCGAGGCAACATGTGAACAGAATTCACCAAGCCCGGCTTTACAATTACAGTGTGCTGACATGATGCCTGTCCCATTTATCTCATCGTGAACCATGCACGGATAGAGAGATGGTATAATCAGAGACTGGGAGTGCATAACACGTGCTCGAATAACGTAGATGGGACTCTCACTGTTCACATGATAGAGTAAGTAAGTAAAAACTTTATTTAACGACGGTAAAACATGTTAGGTACAGACACAATAAATTGGCGCGGACCTATCTTCCACATGGCCGTCTCGAAATGTAGACTGATACACCACTAACCCAACCGCAGAACAGTCGATCGTAGGCATCCAGGCTTTTGTGGTTCTGAAAGTCTTTGAGAGTATAAAATGGACTCAGCTAGAATGTTAGGTAGTCAATTCACGAGATCCTAATAAGTACGTGATAGGCACAAGTTGTGGTCCTCGCTCCATTCTCGTACGTGTGTCGATTCCCAATGCACGCAATTTTCTCGACATAGCGTACGTGCTTTGGCAACGTTGTCTAGTGAATCAAAGTACTTGTCCATACTACGTACACTTCAGACAGTTGGCAAATGTGCATACACCAGATATTATAAAAAGCTGCGTTTGATAGCTATAATTATGCAGTAAAATCGGTAAAATTTCTGAACACTCACATATATGCTGGGTATATATTTATATATTATCATATAAACGCTATATCTGGTTTTTCCCTGTATTGGAACATATTTCCCGCACTGCAACCGTGATAATCTAGTACTATGCATGTTCTGTGGGCCAACTTACAAAATATATCTGGGTATCTACTTTATATTATATAACTTATATTATACTATCAAGAGTAGCAAATAGAGATTATAGACAATCTTAAATATATGCTGGTATATATTTATATATATATTATATAATAATAATATATTATTATATATAAACGCTATATTGGGTTTATTTCTCCTTGTATTGGATAACAATTTTCCCGCACTGGCATAACGGCAGTGTGGCATTTCGAGTAGTTGAACCGCTTCAAATATCGCCAGGGCAACATATTAGAAATCGCTTAACAAAGCGGGAAGACGATAGGATATAGCACCTAGAACATATTATAGCACATAATATATATATACTATATATCTAAGCTATTACCCGTCTCCAGACGGATTTGAGTGGGTATGATTTGAGTTTCTTGGAAGGCGGTTTAACGCATTTATCTCTGCCCATTTTTAGTTGAGGATGTATTTACAGTAATACTGATCATGTATGACTCGAGTCATATATGCAATAATTTGTTTTAAAAAGATGAGTATCTAAATATTATATACAAAATCTGAAAATTTTACCTTAAATTAACATAAAATTGTTCAAATAAAGGGAAAGGGGTAATCTTTCATAGTACAATTTCCAGCTTATTTTAGAATATTATTTTTGAAAAATATCATTCTGGTACGAAGCATTATTAATCAAGTCAAATTCTTCCCCCCCTTTTTTTAAAAAAAATAAAAAAAAAAAAAAAAAAAAAAAAATGGGCATTGAGTAGTTTGAAGTATATGTTCTTGAAAGTCAAGTGGACAGGCGGCGGGCAGGGTTACACCTCCCGTTGTCCAAATATTTTTTTGCCCGCAGCATCACGGCGCGCGACGCACACACCACCGCATTCACACACACAGCGGGGCATGCGCAGGCACAATCCAACAACGCGCACGGTGGCCACGCACAACACAATAGCGCAATTTACACACACACCACATACCGCAACATGCACACGGGCACACCACCGATACATACATACACCCACACGCACACGCAGCACGCACACATCACGCATACATAGCATACACACGCACTACGCACACGCACGACGCAACATGCACACACTCTTTTTCCGCACACACGGCACACACAGGCACACACATTACACACAGCATACAACTGGGGCAGCCGTATCTCGTTGGGGTTTGTCCTTAAATTTTTCGTTGACGCGACAAGCTGTGGCAGCGCAGTGATTGCTGTTTAATACACCGCAGCCGCAATGTCTTTGTGTGGTGCGTGTGCGGCGCGTGCCGGTGTGCGTGCGTGCGTTCGTGGCGTTGGCGTTTTAGTGTGGCTTGCCATCTAGTGAAAGGGTCCACCTAATTAAATGGCTTATTATTATAACCTTTAATGCTACATTTAGTATAGCTACTTACATTAAAAGCCGCGTGAGAAAACAGTTTAACAAGTTAATCACAATTTCAAAAAGGTTATGGTATATATAGTGTGGTATGTGTGTGGCTCTCTTAAACAATGCGAGAACGGTCTAAAATGTCAGCGCACTTAACCAATACCACAATTTACAGCACACCGGGCGCGCACGACACACACAACGCAACACGCACGACGCAACACGCACACGCAACCGCACTACATACATACACACGACACACAGCAACACACACACCACACGCACTACACACACCACACACACACCACTACACACGCACAACACACGCACACAGTTCCGCACACAGCAACACACACGACACACAACACACAGCACAGCACACACTCAGCACACCACACACACAGCACACACACACACATACATACATACATACATACATAACATACATACATACATACATACATACATACATCAGCATTAGCAGTTGGTACACACCACACGCACCACATCCACGCCAACGTCACACACGTCAACAACACACACAACACACACACAACCACACACACACACACACACACACACACTCACACACGATCACCATGCACACACACACCCACACACACACACACCCACACACACACACAGCACACACACACACACACCACAATCCACCACACCACACAGCACATACATACATAACATACATACATGTACAGTTGTACACACCGCTAGCCGCACAGCACCGTGCACGTTCGCGTAGCAAGGTGATTCACATGGCTGTGTTGGACTGCGCATGCGATTTGGGCGATCTTAAAATTTGGTGGCGGGTTTGCGATGAGAGCACGTCAATCACAAGGTGATTCACGTACTCCTGCTTGGACTGCAATGCCGCATGCGGATTTTGCGATCCTTAAAAGTTGGTGGCGGCGTTTTCCCGCCGATGAATCCGAAGTTTCTTCGGGCACATAACTTTTTTAGGAAGATTTGCCCATGAAACAAGTCGACTTTAAACGTCGACAAATCGCGTTCTAAAAGTAGGGGCGGAATCTAGTCGCTGACGCCGCAGAAGGGCCCCAGGCTCGATTCGCGGCGAGCAACACGCGCACGGTTTCGGAGGAGATTACGTAAAGCGACACTTCGCTCCTTCCAAACTATTATATAGTCGATATATATATATATTATAGTATATATATATATATATATAATAATATATATATATATATAGCACATAGATATAGGGATAGAAGATGGTCTAAAGCAGCACTTGTTGTTAAATTTCGTTAGATTTTTCTTTTTCATGGGCGATACTTCACACCATTTTACTATACATATGGTATACATAATCACGCGTTCAATAAACATATATACATATACATATACATACCCATATACATAACCATATACATATATATATACATAATACAACATATAATAAGAGCATTGTTTATAAAAAAATATCTTATTAGCCAATTAGCCGCTTTCCACCCATGGACTGGCAGCAGTAATGGCACATTAATGTGTTACTATACTAAGTAATAACAAATAATTACTAGTAATAATAATGCAAGAGTTTCGTCCTTCATGCTAACTGGTATAATTATTTCAAAATATAATTATTATGATTATCCCCAGATAAGCACGTAATCCGCGTCGACTATGAAGCAACTGCCATGAACTGGCCGCAATACCTGGGCCAGATTATCGTGGCCTTTAGTGGGCCAGTTCGTTAGTTCGGCAAAGCCGGGCCAGTACCTGGTAACGCTTTCAGTTTGTACCTGGCCCGATGTCGCGCCATAGAAGCGGCCCGTGCGGGTAACGGGCCAGTACAGCTGAGCATGTTTAGGCGGTATGCAGCCAGAATCGGGCCAGCACCGGCGGCAGTACATCCTGAGGCCGTTAGCGGTACTGCTGGTAGAGGGCCGAAGACGCCAGTAATCGCCCGCCATAACATAGCATATGTTTGCTGGGATGTATGTGATATAAAGACAGATAAAGGCATACGAAATGCACGAATTAAACCTTATTAAATGCAATATATATTAATGATTAA
>NW_014577094.1:51593-70114 GCF_000485595.1 Priapulus caudatus | reverse complement strand
GAATCCACAATGTAAAAACGCAAGTCTATGATGATGATATGTGTTTGTGTGCAAATCTCCCGATTGCTCAATCTAGGCAATCCGCGTGCGACTGTGCGGCAACCTAATCGAATTACTCTATGTCCAACGCACACTGATAAACTGCCTGGCAGACATCTTGTAAAATGGCGGGTCTGGCACATCATACGAAGTCTAGCCACCGAAACGCGCTGGGTAAAACGTGTCTTGCAAAACGTGGATACACGTATTGCTAATTATAGATTAATAATTATATATAACACTATGTATTGATAAATCTATCGAATAGTAGAAATGTGTAGTTGCGCATACGGTAACACGTAACGCCTTTTTGGAACCGGTATGGCGCGGCACGAGATGTAGGTAAATTTGCTATTTTATTGCAAGTTCGCGGACCGCTCTAATTAGAAGCAGCAGGATTAAGAAAACAATATGTCAAAGGCGATAGCTCGCTGCTTGAGCCAACTGCGCCATCTAGCAAACAGAGTGGAGTCGCGCGTGCGGGGTTTTTGCTCCAAGCTGCGACAAAGTTCCGGACTCCTTGCATCCACGCAGTTTGAATTCGAGTCCGATTGACCAGGTCTTGGCCACTGGATTCTAACATGTCTTGAATAAGAGAGTGCGGATAATGCTGGCGTCAAGGTCATTTTCAATTTAATCTACTTGGTGCGCAAGTACATCATGCCTTGATCCCTATCGTTACAGTCCTTAGCGACGGCACGCGACGGGAAGTAGCAGGTTGTGGCGTTAGACTGGCAGTCTAGCGCAACGCGTGCACCATGGCAGGCGGCTCAGACGATAATGGTCGTTATTTCACTGAAAGAGAGCAGGCGGTGAGTTCGCGCCAGTTGTGTGACGAATGAGCAGCCTTTATAGAATCGCACTGCTCCGCCTTCATGAGAAGGGGCTAGAAAAGGTGGTCTAAACATTGCCTGATCCACATATCCCTAGCCGGATTCGCGTGCGCGGCGGGGGGCGCTAACATGCGGGCAAATCAAGACTAAAGATGAAGTTAAGATTACACTCTGAAACTGCTGAATGGAATGTCCGAACATCGTTGATTAGGAAAGATTGGGAACAGCTCAGAGACGGATTACGCGATCACTTATTGAGCAACTGAGATCGCTAGATATAACACTGACTCACTGCATATAAGTGAAAGCAGATTTAACGCAGTGAGGGCAGACTTTAACGAGAAAGCGCAGGCTACACATTCTTACTGGATTTGGAGAAGGATAAAGAAGAGGACGGGAAATCTGGAGTGGATTTTGCAGTAAGTCATCCCTCGTTTGGAAAGCGTCGAACTTCCTAATGAAGTAATCAATGGCTTAATGAGGATGAGAATCGCTCTCAATAGACAGAATGGTCATCACATTGGTCGTGTATATGCCATGCATGACGAATCCCTGACGAGATCAAGACAGAATTCTATGAAGACCTGAATGTGCCGTATACAAAGTGTCCCAATATTCGAAAAACTCATTATTCGGGGATTTTATATGGCTAGAGTTGCTCTGACAGCGAATCTCATGGGAAGAGTAATAGCGAACATCGTGTGGTAGCTGCAACAGCAATGGTTAATACTCTTAGAGAATGTGCAAGGAACATGAGCTCCTAATTACAAACACTTGTTTTCCGCCCTATCATACGTAACAAGTACATATTGGATGCACCAAGATAAAGGACTGGCTCTATCGGCTTTATGGTCATAGTCAGGAAGAAGGATTCGACAGGCATGTACGTGTCCTCAAGCCGATGTGTGGAGCCGAATGTGGACAGACAAACGCATAATTTGTCTCCAAGCTCAATCTTCGCATACAGCGAAGAGACCGTCTGCAGGGCGTGAACACTCTAAACGCGCTAAAGTGTCAAATAGTTTAGAGATCGACACCATCAAAACAGTCCTTCTTTGACACATTGGAAAAAACGCTTAGAGTCCTAGCTGGATAAAAAAAAGTAGAGCGCATTGCCCGCTTCCTGAGACAGTGTATTAACACAGCCAAAGAGTGTCTGGGTGCTCTCCATTCAGGAAGCGCAATAACTGGTTTGATGAGAACTGCCAAAGATAAAAGCAGCTAACTAGAGGACAAATATACATAATGCACAGCAAAGCTTACATGATGCGCCCAAGTTCATACAGTGAAAAAACATGCCCATTGAGGAATATACGCAGCAACTTCAATGTAGAGCTGCGTCAGATGCAGTGATACCTGCTGATGACAAGCTGTGAGATCCGAGGCTTTGCAGACAGGAATGATTAGGTGTAGAAATGATTTAGGTTCTGAATAAAGGTCCGCTGCATTACTTCATCTGTTGGGAATCACAGTTGCCTTTTTGTTGCAACACCGACTACACCGACGTACGCGCCGTGTTGCACAAAACACACATATAATAATATATTTATAGCACATATAAATTTTTTATGAGACGTTCATGTGCCTGTTGGACGGACACTTATTACTCTGTGACAACACTAACGATACAACACAACACAGTGCGCGCACGCGCAACACGCACATCGCACAGACGCGACTACGCACACGCACGCACAGCCGCCGGCAGCACACACAGATCGGCCACACACACGCCCCACACACACACAACGACATCAAAGCCGATGTGCAACAGAACATAATATATAGAAGAAAATAATGAAAAAAGAGAGAAAACAGGAAACTGCATTCTGTTGTTTCTGTGGCAGTGGCAATAACGGTACGGTAAGAATTGTCTGTTGGCAGAGAAGTGCATTTGATACGGGATTTCAGGATATATTCGAACAATAGCAAAAAGAGAGTAGAGAATACCATTAAGATTTTGTATATATATATAAATACATTTGTGTTTGTTTACATTCATTTTATTATTGCGGTGACCACTTCCGTTATTACCGTTAGGGTTAATCTACCTGGTTAGAGTTAAGGAGGAGTGACGCGTGTCGCGACCAATCGAGTGCCGCAGCTCGGGGCACAAAGCTGAGAGATGTTTTGTGGTTGGATTATTAGGCGGTATCGTGTGTGGATAACATGCACATGGATTATGGGTGGATCGGTTTACTGGTAATTTAATAACGACATTCTTTCAATTTATGGCAGCTATTCGAAATGCGCGAACTGTTTTTCAGGCACAAAATGTGGTGTCGTTAGTAAATTGCGATAATTTTTTAAAACCGCTGGGAAACATAATATTATGAGGCAATCTCGATAGGCAACTCCACGACAGATGGGCTGCTCGCTCTGGCTCAATTCACGTATAGTGAGTGGTGGTTGTACGGAGAGCATCTGAGAGGTGATTTAATATGGTAGGCACGCCACGCCACCGCAAGCACGTACGCGTGGCAATGCACGAACGTACGTTAATGGGGGGGTTAGGGTTAGGAGTAGGGGTACACCGCCCCCCCACCACCAGTCACGATCACAGGCTGTTAATTATCAATTCGGAGAAACCGAGTTGTGGCGTGACGTCATGTGTAGTACGACCATACTTTTGGAACATGGAAATAATGCCCGCACCAACGTATAAAACAGCAGAAATAGAATAGTAAGAATCTATTAAGAATTCTATTCAGAATTCTATCATTTTGTGGTATAAAACAGACTGGAAAAACGCGCGAAAATAATGTAATTGAATGGTGGGCCGCCACGAATGAAGCGGTACACAAAAAAGTCTGGCTGTGGTGACAGGACCGGTGATGTGTAAACGTTGTAACATTAAAACGTTCTAATGTTAATTCTTAATATTTAGGAGCTTGAGTTTAATTATACACCAGAATCTAGAAGGTCAAGGATGTTAGTATCTTTTCAAGTAAATTTTGGCTCTATTAAACGGCTATAATTTTATTTTTAATGTAAAACGATCCGATCCACATCTATCACAAACTAATGCACATACATCAAATGCGTAATATGCACAGTTATACTGTGGTCTACAGGTCGTAAGTTTAATGTTATATCTGTAGTCTGTGACCAGGATATGGTGACATGTTTGTTTTTTCTACAAACAATAAAAATCATAAACAATATAATTTTCATATTGTTTACGAGTCAAATACATGCATTAATCAACATTATTGCTAAGAAGCTTAGGCATAATCACAAGTGGCTGAAGGTCTCAGCATTTACGATCTGCTTGTTTCTAAGTTGGGAGTGAGGTGGGTTACTGGCTTCTATCAGGATGGAATGCATCCTTTCTAGTGCTCTTAAATTTTTTGACTTGCTTTGTTTTTAAATAAAGGTGGAAGACGGTGAAGGAATTATGGAACATTAGGTGAAAATACAAGACAGTTTGATTTTTTTATTAGCAAAATTATCAGGCATGTGTTGGTTTGTTTTGATATGCCTAAGAATAATGATTATAGCGCGTGTCAGCATGAATATTTTATAAACGTATTTTCTGTTTAGTATAGTTCATGAAATCAAGCTGGTACATGTATAAGACCCATAATCATCCGACGAGAAGCAGGAGAAAAGCAATGTTATTTTACTATTTCAAGTCAATAATAGTTATATTTTTAAATAGTTAAGGCATATCACATTTTCTAAAGCAGGCCAGTGATTTTTACCCTTGTCAGCGTGACACCTAATTGAAGATGCCTTAAAATGATCCTGCGCAATTAGCAGATATTTGAGTGGCTGTATTTAACGGCGTAAGTCGGCTCTTCTTATGTTGCAGTCTGGCAGATCCCTTCGAAGCTATGTAACAAGTGATGCAAACCAAAGTAGTGTTTTCCCTACTTGTAACTGTTAGCTCATCGAGGAATTGTATTGGGGGTATTAGTTTGCATTGATATTATGATCAATAAGTAAGTCTCTGTTCTGTGTGCAAGAGCCAGTGAGTCATGAATCTGTCACTGCGTCCTAACGAATTTATTATTTGCAACAGTATATAACATGCAGACACTGATAATGCTGGTACCTTCATGCTCTGTGGGAAACTTGCAAATATTTCTGGTATTAGTATTTTATATTAGTATATAAGAAAAAGTATATCTGGTTTATTCTCCTTGTATTGGAACATATATTCCCGCACTGGCAACTGTGATCAAAAATCCTAAGTACTATGCAATGTTCTGTGGGCCAACTTAACAAATATATCTGGGTATCTATTTAATATTATATAACTATATATTATACTATCAAGAGTGCAAATAGAGATTATAGACTCTTAAATATATCTGGGTATGATATTTATATATATATATATAATATATAATAATATATTATATATAAACGCTATATCTGGGTTTATTTCTTCCTTGTATTGTGAACAATTTTCCCGCACTGGCATAACCGGCCAGCTGATGGCCATTTCGAGTAGTTGAACCGCTCAAATACGCCAGGGGCAACATATAGAAACGCGTTAAACAACAGGGGATAGAGATAGGATATAGCACCTAGAACATGTATTATATATATAGTAATAAAAGTATGTTATTATTATATATGCTTTATATTGCAATTAAAATTAAATGCACAAAACCTTCTGTAACTGTGCTAGCTATATACTTCATTCGCACCTACCTTCCCCTATATCTATACAGAATCTGTGTCGGAATGTATGTGTAATAGAGAGACATTTGCAACTGAACGCATGTGCTTCCTAATTATTATAACAAGGTTGCTGCATGGTACAGCCAATATAGAGTTTGATGAAGCTTTCAGAAATTAAAAAAAGAAAAAATCCAGGTTTTTTTGATGAACTTTGAATGCGTCCAAAGTCTTCCCCACAAAAAAACTTAAAAAATTTACAATTTAAAAAAATCCTGGATCCAGATCTGGATCCGGATCATCACCAAAATCTAATCCACTGGTTGTTGGCCCAAGACCAACCCGTCCAAAACAATAATTCATCAAAATCCGTCCGTAACTTTTTGACATATCCTGTTGACAGACAAACAAACCAACAAACCAACCAACAAACATTAAACGAACAGGGGCGAAAACAACGTCCTTGGCGGAGGTATTATTGACCTTCACTATTCAACGCGCTCACATTCACTATTCAACTACATTACACTGAGACATTCACTCACACTACACTGAGATATTCACATTACACTGACATTCACTATTCAACGCGCTCATTCGGACATTCCTATAATATAACACAGAAACCAGTTCTGCTCGCTATACGCAATTTGATATCGCGAATAGCCTGGCCTGCAGCCAGTTATATACACACTTACACAGTCACACTTTACACAGTCGTTCCAGGGTACACGCGTACCTACATCACTCAGCTAACGTCTCGGTGTGCCTGTGAGTGCGCATGCATAGAGTCAAGAGTAGAGTTCACACTTAGTCTAGTCTAGCGTGCACACCCACGCACGCACGGACGCGCGCACATACGCCCACGCACGCACGGACGCGCGCACATACACCCACGCACGCACGGACGCGCGCACACTCACATGCGGGCCAAACAAAACATCAAAGATGAAAGTTAAGATTACACCTCTGAAACTCGCTGCATGGAATGTCCGAACACTCCTTGATAGGAAAGATTCGGACACACTTCAGAGACGCACATCACTTATTGCAACTGAACTCGCTAGATATAACACCGACATCACTGCATTAAGTGAAAGCAGACTAACAAGTGAGGGCACACTTTACGAGAAAAGCGCAGGCTACACATTCTTCTGGATTGGAGGAGGACTAAATGAGAGACGGGAATCTGGAGTGGGATTTGCAGTAAAGTCATCCCTCGTTGGAAAGCTGGTCGAACTTCCTAATGAAGTGAATCATGGCTTAATGACGATGAGACCTCGCCTCTCACATAGACAGAAGTTCATCACATTGGTCAGTGTATATGCCCCCATCATGACCAACCCTGACGAGATCAAGGACAAATTCTATGAAGACCTGAATGCCGTCATCACAAGTGTTCCCAATTTCGAAAAACTCATTATTCTCGGGGATTTTAATGCTAGAGTTGGCTCTGACAGCATCTCATGGGAAGGAGTAATAGAGAAACATGGTGTTGGTAGCTGCAACAGCAATGGTTTACTACTCTTACAGACATGTGCAGAACATGGCCTCCTAATCACAAACACTGTTTTCCCCCTACCTCATCGTAACAAGACATATTGGATGCACCCAAGATCAAAGCACTGGCATCTTATCGACTATGTCATAGTCAGGAAGAAGGATCGACAGGATGTACGTGTCATCAAGTCCATGTGTGGAGCCGAATGTTGGACAGACAACCGCCTAATTGTCTCCAAGCTCAATCTTCGCATACAGCCCAAGAGACGTCTGCAGGGCGTGAAACCACCTAAACGCCTAAATGTCAATAGTTTAAAGATCGACACCATCAAACAGTCCTTCGTTGACACCTTGGAAAAACGCTTAGAGTCCACTACGCTGGATAACAAAAAAGTAGAAGCAGCATGTGCCACGCTTCCTGAGACAGTGTATAACACAGCCAAAGAGTGTCTAGGGCTCTCCATCAGGAAGCGCAAAAACTGGTTTGATGAGAACTGCACAAAGATAAAACAGCTACTAGAGGACAAATATCCATAATGCACACAAAGCTCACATTGATGACCCAAGTCAACAGTGAAAAAACATGCATTGAGGAATATACGCAGCACCATTCAATGTAAGCTGCGTCAGATGCAGGATACCTGGCTGAGTGACAAAGCTGATGAGATCCAGGGCTTTGCAGACAGGAATGATTAGGTCTGTCTAGAAATGATTAGGTCTCTGAATAACAGGTCTGCCTAGCATCTACTCCATCCTGTTGCAATCACAGCTTGCTTTTTTGCAACACACGACTACACCGCACGTACGCCGTTGTGCACAAACAACACATATAATATATATTTATACACATATAACTTTTTTTTTATTGAGACGTTCCAAGTGCCTGTGACCGACACTTATTACTCTGTGACACACACACGCACACGCGGCACACGCGCACGCGCACGCGCACGCGCACGCACGCACGCACGCGCACACACGCCGCTGTGCACAACCAACAGAAATATATAGAGAAATAATGAGAAAAAGAGAGAAAACAGGAAAACTGCATTTCTGTTGTTTGTGCGCAGTGGCATACGTACGGTAAAATTGTCTGTTGCAGAGAAGCATTTGAACGGGATTTACAGGATATAATTTCGAATCATAGCAAAAAGAGAGTAGAGAAACATTAACACTTTTGTCATATATATATATATACATTTCGTGTTTGTTTACCATCATTTTATTATTGACGTGACCACTACCGGTTCATTACCCGTTAGGTTAATTACCTGTTAGGTTAAAGGATGTGACGCGTCGTCGGCCGACCAATCGGAGTGCCCGCAGCTCGGGCACTAAAGCTGACGCGATGTTTTGTGGTTGCATTATTTAGGCTGGTTATCGTGTGTGGCACTAACATGCACATGGAGATGGGTGGATGGTTACTGGTAATTTAAAACGAATTCTTTCAATGTATGGCACCTATTCGACTGCGCGACTGTTTTTCAGGCACAAATGTGGTGTCGGTTAGTAAATTCGCGATAATTTTTTAAAACGCTGGACAACATAATATTATGACACAACTCTCATGGCAAACTCCACGACAGATGGCGCTCTCGCTCTGGCTCAATTCACGTATCCTGAGTGTGGTTGTACCAGAGCATATGGAGAGGTGATTTATATGGTCACGCACGCACGCACGCACGCACGTACGCGTGCACATGCACGAACGCACGTGTACATGGGGGGGGGGTTAGGGTTAGGGAGTAGGGCGTAGCACGCAACCACCAGCACCATCAGCAGGCTGTATATATTCAACTTCGGAGAAAGCCGAGTTCGTGCGTGACGTCAGTGTACGTCACGACCATACTTTGGAACATGGAAACATATGCCCACCAACGTATAAACCACAGAAATAGAATAGAAGAATTCTATTCAGAATTCTATTCAGAATTCTATTCTATTTCTGTGGTATAAACAGACTGGAAAAAACGCCAAAATAATGTAATTGAATGGTGGCGCCGCCCAGCGAATGAAGCGGTACACTAAAAAATCTGGCTGTGGTGACAGACCGTGGATGTGTAACGTTGTAACATTAAAACGTCTCTATCGTTAATTCTAATATTTGGACTGGAGTTTAATTATACATTCCAGAATCTAGAAGGTCAAATGTTAGTCTTCAAGTAAATTTGGCTCTATTAAACGGCTATACATTTATTTTTACATGTAAAACGATCATCCACACCGTATCACAGACTAATGCACAATACATCACAATGCGTAATATGCACACGTTATACTGTGCTACAGTCGTAGTTTAATTTATTCCTTAGTCTGTGACCAGATATGGTGACATGTTTGTTTTTTCTACAAACAATAAAAATCATAAAGACAATATAATTTCCATATTGTTTACTCAAATACCATGCATTAATCACATTTATTGCTAAGAAGCTTAGGCCTAATCACAAGTGCTGGAGCTTCAGCAATTTACGATTCTGCTTGTTTCTAGGTTGGGAGTGCAGGTGGGTTACTGACTTCTATCAGAGATGGAACTGCATCCTTTCTTAGCCTCTTAAATTTTTTGACTTGCCCTTGTTTTTAATAAAGGTGGAAGGAATCGGGTGAAGGAATTATGGAAAATAAGGTGAAATACAGACAGTTTGATTTTTTTATTAGCAAAATTATTCAGCATGTGTTGGTTTAGTTTTGATATTGCCATAAGCAATAATGATATACTGCAGTGCCCAGCAGTGAATATTTCTTAAACGTATTTTTCTGTTTATGTATATTTCATGAAATCAAGCCTGGTACATGTATAACGACCCATAAGTCATACGACGAGAAGCAGAGAAAGCAATGTTTTTTACTAATTTCCAATACTAATAATAGTTATATTTTTAAATAGTTATAGCATATCACATTTCTAAGCAGCCAGTGATTTTTACCCCCTTGTCAGCTGGACACCTAAATTGAGATGCCTCAAAATGATCCTCGCAAATTAGCAGATATTTGCAGTGGCTGTATTTTAACCCGTCAATGTCGGCTCTTCTTATGTTGCAGTCTGGCAGATCCACTTCCGAAGTCTATGTACATGATCCAAACCAAGTAGTGTTTTCCCTAACTTGTAACTGTTAGCTTCACAGGATTGTATCTTGTATTAGTTTACATTGATATTATGATCAATAAGTACAGTCTCTGTTCGTGTGCAAAGCAGCCAGTGAGTCACTGCATCTGTCACTGCCGTCCTAACGAATTTATTATTTGCAAACGTATATAACATGCAACACGTGATAAATCTGGTACCTATCATGCTCTGTGGGAAACTTGCAAAATATATCTGGGTATATATTTATATATATATATAAAAACGCTATATCTGGGTTTTTCTTCCTTGTATTGGAACAATTTCCCGCACTGCAACACGTGATAAATCTAGTACCTATCATGTTCTGTTGAAACTTAAAAATATATCTGGGTATATATTTATATATATATATATATATATATATCAAGAGTGCATAATAGAGATTATGCACTCTTAAAAATATATCTGGGTATATATTTATATATATATATATATATATATATATATATATATATATAAACGCTATATCTGGGTTTTCTTCCTTGTATTGGAACAATCCCGCACTGCAATAACCGCCAGCTGATGCCATTTCGAGTATTTGACCGCTTCAACAATCGCCGGCAACACTATAGAAACGCTTAACAAGCAGGGATAGACATAGATATAGCACATAGAACATATATAGCACATATATATATATATATATACTAGCTATTACCCGTCCTCCAGACGGGTTTGAGTGGGGTATGATTTGAGGAAGGCGGTTTAACCATTTATCTCTCCCTTTTAGTTGAGGATGTATTTACAGTAAATACTGATATGTAGACTCGAGTCATATATCAATATTTGTTTAAAAAGATAGTATCTAAATATATATAAAATCTGAAATTTTACCTTAAAATTACATAAAATTGTTCAAATAAAGGGAAAGGGGGTAATTTCATAGTACAATTTCACTTATTTAGATATTATTTTTGAAAATATCATTCTGGTACGAAGCATTATTAATAAGTCAAATTCTTAAAAAAAAAAGCAAAATGCATTGAGTAGTTTTGAAGATATATGTTCTTGAAAGTCAGTGGACGGCGGCGGGCAGGGTTACACCTCCCGTTGTCAAATATTTGCACACACGCGCGCGCACGCACACACACACCGCATTCACACACACACGGGCATGCGCAGGCACAATCACACGCGCACCACGCCACACACATACCAATTTACACACACACATACACGCACATGCACACGCACACACACGCATACATACATACACACACACGCACACGCACACGCACACACACGCATACATACATACACACGCACACGCACACGCACATGCACACACTCACACGCACACACGCACACACGCACACACTTACACACACATACAACTGCAGCCGTATCTCGTTGGGTTTGTCTTAAATTTTCGTCCACAACTGTGCGCGGCAGTGATTGGCTGTTTATACACCGCAGCCGAATGTCTTTGTGTGTGCGTGTGCGCGCGTGCCGGTGTGCGTGCGTGCGTTCGTGCGTGCGTTTAGTGTGGCTTGCTATGCTAGGTGAAGGGTCCACCTAATTAAATGCTTATTATTATACCTTTAATCTACATTTAGTATAGCTACATTAACATTAAAACCCGTGAGAAAACACGTTTAACAAGTTTAACACAATTTCAAAAGGTTATGGTATATATAGTGTGGTATGTGTGTGCTCTCTTAAAACAATCGAAAACGGGTCTAAAAATGTCAGCGCACCATACCACATTTACACACACACACGGCGGCGCGCCACACACACCACACGCACACGCACACGCACACGCACACGCACACGCCCACACATACATACACACACACACACAAACACACACACACACACACACACACACACACACACACACACACACACACGCACACACACACGCACACACACACACACACACAACACACACACACTCACACACACACACACACACACACACACACACACACATACATACATACATACATACATACATACATACATACATACATACATACATGTACAGTTGTACACACACGACCACACACACACACGCACACACACACGCCACACACACACACACACACACACACACACACACCACACACACACTCACACACACACACACACACACACACACACACACACACACACACACACACAACACACACAACACATACATACATATCATTACATACATGTACAGTTTTTACACACGCGCCGCACACACCTGCCACGTTCGGCTAGCATGATTCACATGCTGTGATTTACTGCGCATGCGGATTGCGATCTTAAAATTTGGTGCGCGGTTTCGATGAGAGCACGTCAATCACAAGGTGATTCACTTACTCTGCTTGGACTGCATGCGCATGCGGAATTTTGCCGATCTTAAAAGTTGGTGCGGGTTTCCGCCGATGAATGCGAAGTTTCTTTCGGGCACATAACTCTTTTAGGAAATTGCCTGAAAAAGTCACAACGTCAAAAATCGCGTTCTAACGTACGGAATCTAGTCGCGACGCCCAAAAGGGGCCCAGCTCGATTCGCGCGCAGCACACGCGGCACGGTTTCCGGAGGAGATACGTAAAACGACACTTCGGCTCCTTCCACTATTATATATAGATATATATATATATATATATATATATATATATATATATATATAGCACATAGATATAGGGATAGAAGATGGTCTAAGCACACTTGTTTAAATTTCGTTAGATTTTTCTTTTTCATCGAATACTTCACACATTTTACTATACATATGTTATAATATCACCGTTCAATAAAACATATATACATATACATATACATACACATATACATATACATATACATATATATATACATATACAACATATAATAAGACATTGTTTTATAAAAAAAATCTTATTACCAATTAGCCCCTTTCCACACACTGGACTGGCACAGTAATGGCACATTAATGTGTTACTATACTAAGTATACAAAATATTACTAGTAATAATAATGCAAGAGTTCTGTCTTTCATGCTAACGGTATAATTATTTCAAATATAATTATTATGATTATCGCCAGATAGCACGTATCGCGTCGACTATGGAAGCACTGCCACTAACTGGCCCAATACCGGGCAGGATTATCTGGCCTATTAGGGCCATCGTTTAGTTCGGCACCGCCATACCGGTAACGTTTCAGTTGTACTGCCCGATGTCGCGCCATAAAGCGGCCCGGTGCGGGTAACGGGCCAGTACAGCTGAGCAGTTAGCGGTATCAGCCAGAATCGGGCCAGCACCGGGCCATACATCCGAGCCGGTAGCGCGCTACGCTGGTACGAGCCGAACGACGCCAGTATCGCCCCCATTAACATACATATGTTTGCTGTAGTATGTATAGACAGATAAAGCATACAAATGCACGAATTAAACCTTTATAAATGCAATTATATATATATATTATAATATATATAGTAATAAAAGTATTATTATTATATATGCTTTATATTGCAATTAAAATTAAATGCACAAAACCTTCTGTAACTTGCTAGCTATATACTTCATTCCACCTACCTTCCCCTATATCTATACAGAATCGTGTTCGGAATGTATTGTGTAATAGAGAGACATTTGCCCAACTGAACGCATGTGCTTCCTAATTATTATAACAACGGTTGCTGCATGGTACAGCCAATATAGATTTGATGAAGCTTTCAGAAATTAAAAAAAAAAAAATCCAGGTTTTTTGATGAACTTTTAATGCGTCCAAAGTCTTCCCCACAAAAAAAACTTAAAAAATTTACAATTTAAAAAAAATCCTGTGTCCAGATCTGGATCCGGATCAATCACCAAAATCTAAATCCACTGGTTGTTGCCGCAAGACCAACCCGTCCAAAACAATAATTCATCAAAATCCGTACCGTAACTTTTTGACATATCCTGTTGACAGACAAACAAAACAACAAAACCAACCAACAAACATTAAACAACAGGCGGAAAACAACGTCCTTGGCGGAGGTATTATTGACTTTCACTATTCAACGCGCTCACATTCACTATTCAACTACATCATTACACGAGACATTCACTCACACTACACTGAGAATATTCACATTACACTGACATTCACTATTCAACGCGCTCATTCGGACATTCCTATATATACACAGCGAAACCAGTTCTGCCTCGCTATACGCAATTTGATATCGCGAATAGCCTGGCTGCCAGCCAGTTATATACACACTTACACAGTGCACACTTTACACAGTCGTTCCAGGGTAACCGCTACCTACATCACTCAGCTAACGTCTCGGTGTGCCTGTGGAGTGCGCATGCTAGAGTCAAGAGTAGAGTTCACACTTAGTCTCAGTCTAGCGTAGCACACACCGCACGCACGCACGACGCCGCGCACACCCATGCACGCCACGGACGCGCGCACACCCACGCACGCACGGACCGCGCACGCACACCCGCACGCACCAGACGCGCGCCCACCCACGCACGCACAGACGCGCACACCCACGCACGCACGGACGCGCGCACACCCACGCACGCACGGACGCGCACACCCACGCACGCACGGACGCGCGCACACACATGCACGCGCGCACTCACACAAATATATATCAGGAGTAAATAATCTCAAACATATAATAATTAGTACTTACATACATTGGGCTGACTGTTTAAAAATCTCACTATAACTATACCTATATAATTTAGTACTTATATACCTACATTTGGCTGACTGTCCAAGTATCTCACAAGAAACATTATCTCACTGTCACAAGACTCACTAAGTCCTAATATGTCTATTAGCGCGTTCACACGTACCGTAAACCCCAGTTTCGAACGCGTATCTTACGGACTCCGTACGATACGCGTATAGCGTGACCTTGAGTTAAACAGCGTTCATACGTAGTTTTGGAATGTACGTACTTCGCTGTACACAAACAGTGTACTATAGTTTATGGCATTAAAAAATTGCATGTAGTCAACAACAACTGTGTGCTGTTGCTGGTACCAGTATACAGTAACCCATTTTCGAAAACAAATTTTATGTTTGTGACAGTCATTACATACATGTCACAACCAATTATGCCACATTTATAACTTTATGCATTAATTGGTTCAAGGATAGAGATGATGTCCAGGGGCCCGTTGTCAGAAACAAAATTAGTCTTAACATTAGTCGTAACACTAACATTTTCTCGTAGACCGTCGACAGCGCTTTGTTTCCTATTGTTATACGCGTATAGCTATAGCCGGTCGTTCACACGTCCGCTATACGCGTATAGCTAGTATACGAAGTACGTATAGGAAACGCACTCATTTTGTCAGGATAGTGATCGCGTTTCACACTGAGTATAGCTATACGTGGTCGTTCAGACAAGGGAAATTTATCGCGAGTACGTACGAAACTCTGTTTCGTACGCGTACGAACCGTGGATTTTGCTACGTGTGAACGCGCTATATATAGATTAGTATACATACTTACATGGAGCAGGTTGGCCGTCTAAGAACTGGCACAAGGAAGCGTGTATGTGTGCTGCGGTTCTGTAAGGCCTGTTCTCGTATATAGCAGCTGCTATGTACGCACCGCGTTCTACACCGTTCCCGAACACGCGAATAAACTCTTCGTAGTCCATCGCATTCACGTCGGAGATTGATCGCTGTCCGTCCGCCATGTTTATAACGTAATTGCACGCTTGCCAATGATTAAAATCTTGCTAAACAATGTTTAGCGCGGTCCGAAGCACACGTTGTGACACAGGTGTCATGGCCACCTCAGCGCAGCTTCAAGGTAAGGGCAAAGATCAAGCAGGCAGTGAGTACGTACGTGAGTATTCGCTTGGCTTTGTTATGTTTGATTTTGAGTTAAATATACACTTCTAGTGCATACCTATGAAGCATTCACGCAGGAAATGTTTATTTTTATTAAAGAAGGGAGATGTTATGATATATTACCGCCAGATGTCGCGTCGAGAACAACGTGTGTGTCGCGTGGTATGCACGCATGGTGTGGAAGCATTCCAGTTATTAAAAAAAATATCTGCGTTGATTATGCACATGTATGAACATCAAACATAACAGGCTTATTCCCTATAAGTCTAGGGCGTAGTGTCCCTTCAGTCTATGGTTGGACTGCATATACAGTCTATAGTATATATATATATATATATATATATATATATATATATCAGGAGTTAATAAAGATATATATACACCCTATTAATGGGTACCTTATGAAAAGTAGATCGTCTGAACAGTGGGTCATTAATGGTTGTATTCTTTGGTGGTGTGTGGTAGCAGGAGCACATCAAATATGTGATTCTGGTGGTAATAAGTACTTTCCGAATTGCATACATTTTATGGTAAAATAGTTGTGCTTTTTTAATATTCAGAACCCAACTAAACCTTTAGAGTTTTTTTACAGAGCAAAATGATTTGCAAACTTTTAACATTTGTACTCGTAGTTATTAAATCGCGCCAATTCACCAATGCATCATACCGATAATCTACACATTTCTATATAAACTGAATAGTGTTACTAAATATACTCGATTTTACATTGCTATGAAACACGTCTGCCAACACGTACAACAATTAGAACATAGATCTACCAAGTATTGATAATATCTTCTGGGTTATCGCATCCCTGATCCTGATAATCCTACATGGGCTTCCTCGGTTAACATGCTTAGTGTCGCCTACGTTGGTCTAGCGTGTGCCTTGACAAATTCTATGAGACTCAGAGGCAGCCTGTTCTCGTATGCAACGTTGTGTCTGACGATAAAGCGCGCGCAGTGGCACTTCAGCGAATGATACTGCGCGCTCATTCTGCCATGTATCTCGTCGCTCGACTCCACGTTGCCGCGGAAACACGTCGGATAAATTTGGCGCCAGAGTTCGTACGGCGTCTTTCCCCGTGCGTTCACCACGTCGACGTGTGCACCGTGGTTGAACAGCAGCGCGTGCACTATCAGCACGCACCCCTCCCTCTGTCGCGCGTAAACATTGTCTTTGCATGCGAGAATCATCCTACAGAAACTGTGCAGCGGGGTGTCGCCCTTGCTGTCGCGCGTGTTAACTTGTAGAAGTACGCCGGTGGACTCGCACGTCTGTAGGAGAGCTGACGCCGCTTGTACCACTGATGCCGCTTGTGCTGCTCGCTCACTCATTCTGGGTCTTTTCACCTGGCTGCCTATTATAGTGAGCGGCGCCCTCTTTTTACAATCGACGAGGTTCGGGTCAGCTCCGTGTTTCAAGAGGTGAGTACTCATCTGTGTGAACAAAAGAAACGAGGATCGTTAGCAATCCGATTTTAGGTTCGTTCCTTAAAGAACAAGTTTCTCCGAGCATACTACCTTTATTACTGTTGCCGATTACTAACTATTACTATTATTAAATTATTAACTAGTAACCGATTACTATTACTGAATACCTTTATTATCTAGACAAAAATACATTGAAAAATCGCTAAAATTGTCTCCGTCGTTTACAACGTACGCCCACATTTTTCCTCGGTCCCGAGTAGATTGCCGGAGTAGTGTAATGCGGTAAAACTATTTAACATATCTATTATTAACTGTTAACCGATTACTATTCCTGATTACCTTTACCATCTATAAGAAAATACATTAGAACATTGCTAAAATTCGGTCTCAATCATTCGCAACGTACGCCCGTAGTTTTACCTCGATATGAAGTCGATCACAGGAGTAGTGCAACGCGGTAAAACTCCTCCCTTTTTTCGTCGCGGCGACGTTGGGGTCTGCGCCGGCCTCCAGTAGCATGCGCACGATGTCCAGCCAGTCAGAGTAGCAAGCCGCGATGAGCAGGGAGGTCTCACCGAACGAGTCCGCGGCGTTGGCGTCGGCGCCGTGTGAGAGCAGCATCTGCACCACCGCCTTATCGCCCTGCCACGGCGCTATCATCAGCGGCGTCTCCCCGCTCTTCATCTCAGCGACGTTTGGATCTGCATCGGCCTCCATTAGCAGGCGCATGGTGTCCAGCCTGCCAGAGCAAACCGCGTGGTGCAGGGAGGTCTGTCCTTGCGAGTCCGCGGCGTTGGCGTCGGCGCCGTGTGAGAGCAGCATCTGCACCCCCGCCTCCTCGCCCTCCCTCACCGCCTTCATCAGCGGCGTCTTCCCGCTCTTCGTCATGGCGACGTTGGGGTCGGCGCAGTGTGAGAGCAGCATCTGCACCACCGCCTCCTCGCCCTCCCTCACCGCCTTCATCAGCGGCGTCTCCCCGCTGTCCGTATCGGCGACGTTGGGCTTGGCTGCGGCCTCCAGTAGCAGGCGCACGATGTCCAACTGGCCAGTGCAAGCCGCGTGGTGCAGGGAGGTCTGTCCTTGCGAGTCCGCGACCTTGGCGTCGGCGCCGTGTGAGAGCAGCATCTGCACCATCGCCTCCTCGCCCTTACACACCGCCCTCATCAGCGGCGTCTCCCCG
>NW_014577094.1:48773-51583 GCF_000485595.1 Priapulus caudatus | reverse complement strand
GTGAGAGCAGCATCTGCACCACCGCCTCCTCGCCCTCCCTCACCGCCATCATCAGCGGCGTCTCCCCGCTCTTCGTCATGGCGACGTTGGGGTCAGCGCAGTGTGAGAGCAGCATCTGCACCACCGCCTCCTCGCCCTCCCTCACCGCCAGCATCAGCGGCGTCTCCCCGCTCTTCGTCATGGCGACGTTGGGGTCGGCGCAGTGTGAGAGCAACATCCGCACCACCGCCTCCTCGCCCTCCCTCACCGCCAGCATCAGCGGCGTCTCCCCGCTCTTCGTCATGGCGACGTTGGGGTCGGCGCAGTGTGAGAGCAACATCCGCACCACCGCCTCCTCGCCCTCCCTCACCGCCAGCATCAGCGGCGTCTCCCCGCTCTTCGTCATGGCGACGTTGGGGTCGGCGCAGTGTGAGAGCAACATCCGCACCACCGCCTCCTCGCCCTCCCTCACCGCCTTCATCAGCGGCGTCTCCCCGCTCTTCGTCATGGCGACGTTGGGGTCGGCGCAGTGTGAGAGCAGCATCTGCACCACCGCCTCCTCGCCCTCCCTCACCGCCTTCATCAGCGGCGTCTTTCCGGTCTGCGTCTCGGCGACGTTGGGGTCGGCGCCGGCCTCCAGTAGCAGGCGCATGATGTTCAGCTAGCCAGAGCAAGCCGGCGACATGACCCGCGCGTTCCCCCTGGCCACGGCTGTGTGCAGCATCGTTCCGTTGCCACGGTAACGCGTGCGGAATGACCGCATCACGTCTAGCAAACGAGTGGAGTCCCGTAGGCGGTTTCTTGCTGTAAGCTCGACAAGTCTCCGGCAACTCCTGCATCCACGCAGTTTCATCTACAGCCGTCTTGACCCAAACTTGCCACTGGATCCAGATGTCTCTGGAAACGAGAATGCGGATAATGCTGTGCAAGTTATCCTCACTTTAATCTACTTCTGCGCAAGTCATCAGTCATCCTTCATCCTCTATCATTACCAAGTCCTGTGGCGACAGGCACGCGACGAAGTGACAGGTGTGGGTAGACTGGCAGTCGTAGCCGCAACCCTGCACACAGGCGGCTCAGGCCATATGGTCGTTCTTCACTAAAAGGAGCAGCGGTGAGTCCGGCAGTCGTCTGGGCGACTGAGCAGCCATTTTTAGGATCGCACTGCTCACCCCCTTAGCATGAGGAAGGGGCTAGAAAAGGTGCCCTAAACATTACCTGCTCCACGTCACCCTAGCCGGATTACCGTGGCCGGCGGGGGCCCTACACATGCGGGCCAAACAAGACATCAAAGATGAAAGTTAAGATTACACCTCTGAAACTCGCTGCATGGAATGTCCGAACACTCCTTGATAAGAAAGATTTGGACACACCTTAGAGACGCACAGCACTTGCTGGAGTCCCCTACGCTGGATAACAAAGATGTAGAAGCAGCATGGGCCACACTTCGTGAGACAGTGTACAACACAGCCAAAGAGTGTCTAGGGCTCTCCATCAGGAAGCGCAAAGACTGGTTTGATGAGAACTGCACAGAGATAAAACAGCTACTAGAAGACAAATATCCATAATGCACACAAAGCTCACATTGATGACCCAAAGTCAACAGTGAAAAACATGCATTGAGGAATATACGCAGCACCATTCAATGTAAGCTGCACCAGATGCAGGATACCTGTCTGAGTGACAAAGCTGATGAGATCCAGGGCTTTGCAGACAGGAATGATATGAAGAATTTCTACAACGGCCTGAAAGAGATCTATGGTCCCACCACAGCGAGTCTGTCTCCCCTCCTCAGTGCAGATGGGTCAACATTGATTACTAACCAAGACGATATTTTTCAAAGATGTGCTGAACACTTTGAGAGCGTACTGAATCCCCCTTACTCCATCAACGATGAAGCCATTGATCAGCTAGCACAAGTTCCCACTAATGAGACGATAGATGCCGAGCCAATTTTGAAAGAGGTGCAAAAAGCGATTTGTCTGCTATCGAGTGTAAAAGCTCCATGCTCAGACTCCATCCCAGCTGAAGTTTTCAAGGAATGTGGCAAAACTCTAACACAGAGAATTCAACAATTCTTCCAGGTCATATGGCAGCATGTTGAACCAAACATCATCATCAACGGGCATGCAGCGACTAAATGCGCTGGAAAAGTTTACCTATCTTGGCAGTACACTCTCTAGAAATGTTGTAATCGATGATGAAGTAAATAACAGACTAGCCAAAGCCAGTGTTGATTTTGGAAGACTACACAAGAATGTGTGGAATAGGAGAGGCATAAGGCAAGACACAATGATCGAGGTCTATCGCGCCATAGTTCTTACCACACTACTATATGGCTGTGAGACATGGACTGTCTACAAACGCCATGCAAGAAAGCTGAACCACTTCCACACCACCTGCCTCAGGAAACTCATTGGCATAAAGTGGCAAGATAGGATACCCGACACAGAGGTCCTTACCCGTGCAGGTCTGCCTAGCATCTACTCCATCCTGATGCAATCACAGGTTCGATGGGCAGGACAAGACACGTGACCACCAGGCCCGTAGCCAGCTTTATGTTGGGGGGGGGGGTTCTTTTTTCAATGTTAGCAATTTGCTCGGCAGGGGCGTGTACAGGATTTGTACCAGGGGGGGGTCTAACCGTAACCCAAAGTTAGAGCACGCGAAGGGGGGGTCTGGGGGGCCCTCGCCCCAAATTTTTTTTAAATTACACCCCCTCAGATGCGTTTTCTGCGCGAGCAAGGGGGGGTCTGGGGGGCTCTCCCCCCAATTTTTTTAAAATTACACCCCCTCAGATGCGTTTTCTGCGCGAGCAAGGGGGGGTCTGG
>NW_014577094.1:45358-48640 GCF_000485595.1 Priapulus caudatus | reverse complement strand
CGTTCGAACCCCCGAACCCCCCTGGCTACGGGCCTGACCACTATTAAATCACTACCGGTTCATTACCCGGTTAGGTTAGAGGATGTGACGCGTCATCGGCCGACCAATCGGAGGGCTCGCAGCTCGTGCACTAAAGCTGACGCGAGGTTTTGTGGTTGCATTATTTAGGCCGGCTATCGTGTGTGGCAATAACATGCACATGGAGATGGATGGATGGTTACTGGTAATTTAAAACGAATTCTTTCAATGCATGGCCCCTATTCGACTGCGCAACTGTTTTTCAGGCACAAATGTGGTGTTGGTTAGTAAATTCGCGACATTTTTTTAAAACGCTGGACAACATATGACATAATTTTAATGGTGCACAGCTGAAGTACATGGCTACCTAGCTTTAATATTGCCACTCGGCCGAAAACGGTCGAAATACAATTTTTCAGCTCCTGAAATTTCATTCTAAAGTATAGGATCCTAGAGAGAATTTAATAATGGTCTGTTCTCACATGTGGTTCACATGCCAGACCATTGGCTCCCGAAGAAACTGCTATTTGGCGAACTCCAACAAGGCAAGCGCTCCCAAGGAGGGCGAAAAAATCGCTTCAATGACACTTTGAAAGCCGCACTAAATTCTTTCGGCATCAACCACGACACATGGGAGCAGACGACCCAGGATAGAGGAAAGTGGCGATCAGCTGTCCGCCATGGCATGAAAACCTACGAAGCAGACAGGCCAGAAAAAAACAACGCCATTAATCCTCCAACAGCTGTCAATATCCCCTGTCCACACTGCCACACGAAATTCCGGGCGCGGATTGGCCTAACCAGTCACTTTCCCACCCACGAAACCTGATGTCAAACCCCAGGATGACTGGATCGTCTTCGTCGTTCCGACGGACGAATATATATGCTTAGCTTAAATTAATGTATTTCCTCTTTTGCTCATGGCGCAAAAACATCACATAGTAATAAGTGTCGGTCGCAGGCACTTGGAACGTCTCAATAACAATAAAAAATGTATTTACTACCAGTCTTAATGTTTCTCTACTCTATTTCGCCTATTATTGCCAATAACTTCCTGTAAATGCCGTTCAAATGCTCATCTGCAACACACGACTACACCGCACGCACGCGCTGTGCACAAACAACACATATAATACATATTTCTACACATATAACTTGTTTTTTATTGAGACGTTCCAAGTGCCTGTGACCGACACTTATTACTCTGTGACACACACACGCACACGCGGCACACGCGCACGCGCACGCGCACGCGCACGCACGCACGCACGCGCACACACGCCGCTGTGCACAACCAACAGAAATATATAGAGAAATAATGAGAAAAAGAGAGAAAACAGGAAAACTGCATTTCTTACACACACACACACAAACGCCGATGTGCACAACCAACAGAAATATATAGAGAAATAATGAGAAAAAGAGAGAAAACAGGAAAACTGCATTTCTGTTGTTTGTACGCAGTGGCATAGGTACGGTAAAATTGTCTGTTGCAGAGGAGCATTTGAAGGGGATTTACAGGATATAATTTCTAATTATAGCGAAAAGAGAATAGAGAAACATTAACACTTTTGTAATATATATTTACATTTCGTGTTTGTTTACCATCATTTTATTATTGACGTGATCACTACCGGTTCATTACCCGTTAGGTTACCTGTTAGGTTAGAGGATGTGACGCGTCGTCGGCCGACTAATCGGAGTGCCCGCAGCTCGGGCACTAAAGCTGACGCGATGTTTTGTGGTTGCATTATTTAGGCTGGTTATCGTGCGTGGCAATGACATGCACATGGAGATGAGTGGATGGTTACTGGTAATTTAAAACGAATTATTTCAATGTATGGCCCCCTATTCGACTGCGCGGCTGTTTTTCAGGCACAAATGTGGTGTCGGTTAGTAAATTCGCGATAATTTTTTAAAACGCTGGACAACATAATGACACATCCCTGATGGCAAACTCCACGACAGATGGCGCTCTCGCTCTGGCTCAATTCACGTATCCTGAGTGTGGTTGTACCAGAGCATATGCAGAGGTGATTTATATGGTCTGGTTGTACGAAGGGGTGCTGCATGCAGTTTGCTCTCATGCATGGGGTAGATACATCAACGCGCGTACGCAAAATATTTTTCGTAAATCTTGTGTACGCAATCGACGTAGCTTAGTTGCGATTCATCAACACAGCTATTTAGTAAATTTGCGTACGATTTCGCGTACGCAAGCGAGGCCGTTTTAGGTGCGATTCATCAAGCTAAACTTTACGTAAACCTTTGCGTAACTTTACACGAGCTGAAGAGGTGCCGTAAACCACTTGAAATTTCCGCGAGTGTTTTCAGCTTACCGCAGCATGCATTATTTTATTGAGAAAACATAATAAAATTACTACTCAACTAAAAATAAATAAAGAATTACCATACTACACAGACAGGAGTCACAGTTGACGCTTCTTTTGTCATAGCTTGGCATTGTTTTTGTTATAAGCGAGTTCGTAGTTAGCCGTATACGTGCACACGCACGCACTTGTACGTGCACACGCACACACGTACACATGCACATGCACGCACGCACGTGTACGTGCACACGCACTACTCAACTAAAAATACATTATTAATTACCATACTACACAGACAGGCGGCACCTTTGACGCTTCTTTTATCATAGCTTGGCATTGTTTTCGTTATATAAGCGAGTTCGTAGTTAGCCGTATACGTGCACACGCACGCACGTGTACGTGCACACGCATGCACTTGTACGTGCACACGCACGCACGTACACGTGCACATGCACGCACGCACGTGTACGTGCACACGCACTACTCAACCAAAAATAAATAAATAATTACCATACTACACAGACAGGAGGCACATTTGACGCTTCTTTTGTCATAGCTTGGCATTGTTTTCGTTATAAGCGAGTTCGTTGTTATCCGTGTAGGGACGTGCACACGCACGCAAGCACGCACGTGTACGTGCACACGCATGCACGTGTACGTGCACACACGCACGCACACGTGCACAAGCACGCACGCACGTGTACGTGCACACGCACGCACGTGTACGTGCACACGCACGAACGCACACGTGCACAAGCACGCACGCACGTGTACGTGCACACGCACGCACGTGTACGTGCACACGCACGAACGCACACGTGCACAAGCACGCACGCACGTGTACTTGCACACGCACGCACGTCCGTGTACGTACACACGCACGCACGCACGCATGTGTATGTGCACACGCACGTACGTGTACGTGCACACACAC
>NW_014577094.1:42274-45150 GCF_000485595.1 Priapulus caudatus | reverse complement strand
GGTATGTGTCGCACAGTGTGTTTGGTTTATGCTAAGCACGCCCAGGGGCGGATTAAGGCTCACTGGTGCCCTAAGCACTGACCAATCTTGGTGCCCCCCTCCTTTCCACACTGACCCAGTCCATTTTAGTTGTTGACCTGTCTGACGAAATATACAATGCAGGTTGCAGCAGTACAAAAATTTATGTAGGATTTCAAAAAGGGTGGTGATAAACAGGCGGGGGGTATGGGGGTCCTCCCCCAGAATTTTTTTTTAATGTAGACTGCAGTAGATGGTATTTGAGGCAATTTTGAGCGTACATGCATGTACACCTTCATTCTGACTACGAGTCAATCTATTTTTTTTTTTTATACGCTTCAGTTGTGAGAAAGACCTCTCTGTTGTGCAGTTGGTGACCATTAATGTTAGAAATATTCTTAAGGCAATTTCAACATTTGGAAAGGCACTCTCTAGTTTGTCTTCTGTAATTGTGTTGTAAAGTTCCATGTGAGTGAAAGATGTTTTCTTGGTTGTTTTAAACTTATAAAGAACATATGAATGGAACTGCTGAAGCTCTGTAGACAAAGTGTTGTTCATGTCATCTGGATAAGCATCAATGAGTGTCTGACAAGTCTTTGAGTACCTTTCACTTTCTGATAAGTGGGAATTAGCACCTTGTTGGGTGGCATTAGGGGCCCCTTGTATTGTATTGTATTGTTGGGGGCCCCTTGTGGTACACCTGGGAAGTACAAATTTTATATTCGTTTTTTTCTTTTCACACTTTTCCTAACTTTGTGGTGCCCCCTTTGGCCCTGGTGTCCTAAGCACGTACGTGCTTAGTCTGCTTAATGGTTAATCCGGCACTGAGCACGCCCCTCAACAACCAGCAGCTACGATGGCGTAGTAGATTTACACTGGAATTCATCAACATTTGCGTACGCTGCGTTGATGAATCGCACCTACGAGCTTTGCGTACGTACTTAATTCGTAGAAACTCTGTGTACGCAATACACTTTACGCAACGTTGATGAATCTCGCTCATGGTGCACAGCTGAAGTACATGGCTACCTAGCTTTAATAGTGCCATTCGGCCGAAAACCGGCGAAATATTATTTTTCAGCTCATGAAATTCAATTCAATTCAATTCAATTCAATTCAATTCAATAGTACTGTTCTCTTATACTGGCAGAGACAGGTACCAGTCTAGCGGTGCCCCTCGACCTGAATCCCATAATGCACTACGCGACCGGATAAATAAGTCAACGTGTCGCAATCCGCGATCAAAAAGATAGTAGGCCTAGTGATGAAACACGAACACAAACAATAACATTGTTATGAACTGCTTGTCACGTTGTTAAATTTCAAGTGTAAAGATAGATAACCGGGGGTGAGTTTTATCATTTCGAATCGTATTTGTAACGTGGTGATTTCTTAATAAATTATAATACATTGAAATGAAACTGACAAGACGCCGGTCATCCCATTTCAAAAACACGTGGAACATACAAATTACAATACGTTATGTGTATCAGTCATAATTCAGATGTTAGCAGTGTGCAGATAATGACAGGTTTATAATCTGTTAATATCATAGTCCTGGTAATGTGTATATATTGATTTAGACGCGTCCTGTGTACACCTGTGACCACTGGCAGCAAGAACAAGTCGGCATCTGCAGCTACAGCGCACACGCGGCCATTGATTATATATATATATACAACATGGTGCCTAACTAGCCGCCGCACGGACCACAACTCACCGTTTTCAATCAGTTACAACTCCGGTGTTCCTGCAGGTGACGCCACTTTCCAACTATCGTTAGAATCGCGGAAGACTGCTGAACAAGCTACACCCGCTCGCATTTTTGACAATCGGCCATCCACGAATGCGCTCAAATCCACAGAAAGTCCACAAATATCCATGACGAAAACCATTCTGTCGAATCTACCAGTGCAAAAGGGCGGCATGGGCCCAACTGCTGAGCGGCTGCGACTGATTGCCATGACTCGCCCGCGATGTGCAACAACGTAGGGTTGCCGCAGCCCTGGTCTGCACAGTTAAAGCTTGCGGCAGCAATCAGCCCGCTCAGGTCGCCAGCGGTGGGCATGCGCCCTTTGCCTGGTAGCATTCGAAGGAGTGTTTCGCATGAATATTTGAGGAATTCTGAGATGTGAGCGCATTCAGGGCGGGGCCAGACTGTGTCCAAAAAGTGGCAGGCGGGGTGCTGAGTTTGTCAGCCAGGTCTTCCGCGGGATCTTCCAAGCGATATCTGTGGAAGAGTGGCTCAACTGGCCGGAGGAAAGCACGGAGCTGTGGTAACTGCATTGAAAGACGGTGAGTGTTTGGTCTTGTGCGGCGCCGGGCGATTAAGGCACCATGTTGTATATGAGTGATATATTAGGTCAATGGCCGCGGTGGGTTGGCAGGGGGGGGAGCTGGCAGCAGGGGAAATAAAATGGGGGCGGGGGATGCTGTGTAGCTTGTAGACGACGGTGCCGAAAATATGATTCATTAGCAATCCGCCTGATGAGTCAAAGCGTAGTGACTAATGCCGCTAGTGATCCTCCTACAGTACTAATTGACTAGTACTATATAGTATTACTATGAATATGATAAATATAAATAAATGTGA
This sequence comes from Priapulus caudatus, assembly GCF_000485595.1. Lineage (NCBI taxonomy): Eukaryota > Metazoa > Priapulida > Priapulimorpha > Priapulimorphida > Priapulidae > Priapulus > Priapulus caudatus. The sequence continues at coordinate 42,539 of NW_014577094.1, read as the reverse complement.
GCCACGTCTCCCACTCTCTCTATCTCATCTGTCTCATTCTTCTCATCTTTACCTCTTTTTCTCCTCTGCATCTTTTCACTCCGTCCTCCTTCTGTGTGTGACGTGCGTGTGTGCATTGCATGTTGCGTTGCGTGCTGCTGTTCCGATCTCCCCTCCCTCCTTTGTCCCTCCCTCCTCCCATCCCTCCGATCTCTCTCCATCTCTTCCTCTCTATCTGCGTTTGCGTTGTTATGGGGATAAATTGTATACAGTGTACCAGATACGA
>NW_014577094.1:37102-42249 GCF_000485595.1 Priapulus caudatus | reverse complement strand
GCAGGGTTCCGTGCGTGTGTGTCGCATCTCCCTCCCTCCTTGCCTCCTCCCCTCCTCCCCATCCCTCCCATCTCTCTCCTCTCTTCCCTCTCTATCTGGTTTGGTGTGTTATGGGGATAAATTTGTATACAGTGTACCCCCGAGATACGAATTTAATTTGTTCCACATATATTGTACGATATCAACCACGTTACGTACAGAGTGGCTATATGCGCGGCGCCGGACATATTATCTGAACGACTGCGGGCACGGTCTTCGATTTTTCGAAGCAGGCAGGTTTTATTTTCAGCGTTATTCAAGGTCACAAGGGTTAGGGTTAGGGTTAGGAACTGACGGGACATTAGGGAATCGAGACTATGACGGCTGGGGCATATAGCCACAGCGTTGTTTGTAATTATCTCGAGGAATTTGTATGCCGAACCCTATATATAGGACGTAGGCCTATAACAATTTGCATACAACAAGTGCAATCATGAGAGCTCAACCACATTCAGTGAGTCACCGTAACTTAAAATGATGCTCCACCGAAAGATGCTTTGTGCGCTAGGTCATATGCCATGATTGCGTGATTGTAAGACGCCCTATGTTGAATTTTATTCGTTTGCTTCGTAATAACATTGCGTTCAACGGAAGATTCGTGTAATTCGTATCTCGAAAACTTCGTATGTCGAGCCGTTCGTATCTCGGCGGTCCACTGTATACTTTTGATCCCATATATGATTCAGCTAGACTTATGTTATGTTTCAGAAAAGTCTACAATTAAGTATACCTACATCGGTTCAAGTTAAGAATTGGATATGACAAACGAAGCATGTGCAACTGCTGAAAAAGTGAATGAGTTAAAACTGCTGTCTACATCAGTGTGTAGTTTTGCGTCGAATGCCTTATCTATATAAAACGGATTTAACAGTTATTTAAATGTTTAGGGGTTAATAATGGACAAATGTCATCAATGTCATTATTCAACCCCTGATATACTAGCATTAGTATGCCAAATTAGCAGATTGGGCGAGTGACTACATGACAATTAAAACAATTGGAGGGCGGTGCATTTTGCAATATTGCAATTTGTATTATTCAAGCCTGATATTTTATGCATGGCATATATTATTTATTATGTTCTTATAGGCTAACAATGCGCATCCAAACGATAATTTCTCCAGTCTAGATTGCAATATTTGTTGTCTATGATATTCAATACTCCTTTTGTGGGCAAAATAAAATCTGTTACTCCCATTTCACCTGCGTCCGTATGTCTTATAAAAGGATATTTGAAATATTCAATGTGTTGAAATTCTCGCTGGTTGTGTCAGTTTCCCCCATCTTAAGATCCGTTGCAGCGGTACATGCCGCCGGTCTACAGCGGTACCGGGCGCATAGTAAAGATCATAATTGGCGTCAAGTCACCACTTCGAGGGACTATTTTGTTTGGGAAACAGTCGGCGTTCATTGCGCCGAATTGCCGTTTTTCTCACCTCTTTTTGGTGAGGTTTTAGCAAACGAGCAAGTGAAAATGGAGCAACTAGGTTATTTTGTCATAAAGGTAGTTGATTATGCATTGCACGAAGTATTTGCTTGTCGGAGTACTGAGATTAGCGTTTGGATGCGCATTGGTGGCTTTAAGGTTTGGTTCGAAACACGGTGTGGATAATAAAATAACTGATAAATAATTCAGTAGAACATATCTATATATATATAAAACTATAATTCAGAAAGTAATACGGAAAACGTTACTATTCTGCCTTTGAAATTATCACCCAATAAAAGAAAATGAAAAGAAAAAATTTATTATTATTGCACAAAGACAGACTGGTTTTCTACACGATAGAACTCGGTAGAAGACGGTTCACTTGTTTACGTCGTTGCAGGTGATGGCGAGGAGGATGAGAAGGGAGGTACAGATGATGTCGTGAATCCGTGGGAGGTACACGCAACCGATGAGAAAGGCATTGACTACGATAAGTTAGTCAGTAGGTAGCACGCCACAAGTACATCTCTAACGTCACTGCAACATATCTTTATTGTTGACCGGAAATAATACATTGTGCTGCTTGCGCAGAGAGTTTGCGCAAATAATTATACTAATTAAGTAATACTAATACTACAAAAGTGTTATAATACATTAAGTTTATATCAGTTAGATCCATAATAAGTTATAATGACTTACAACGACGGAATTTTCGTCCATCTCTCTGATAGATTTCCTTAGGTCGTTCGTCGTTAAGTAATTATAACGTATTATATATATGGATCTAACTCAGATAAACTTATTTTTATGTGAACTATAGAGATCCGATGAAATTATTCAATCTTAGTTTTATATTACAGTTTGGACTATAATTAGGGAATGTCAGGAGTGAACCACCAGGTAGAAGGAAATCATTATTGGCGTCGTTGCTCAGAGTCGTTGCCGTTACCCGGTGAGGCTCAGCCGGTGTAACGTTGTTTGCTTTTCTTTCAGAGAGATTCGGAAGTTCTAAAATAGACGATGAACTTGTGCAGCGATTTGAGGCGGTGACGGGACACAAGGCGCACCATTTCCTGCGACGGGGAATATTCTTCTCACATAGGTATGAAATTATTGCTTACGGTGGCAGTTGATGATGATTGTATATATAGCCTTATTATTCGCAAACCTCTCGTTTAGAAATAGAAATCTTTTTAATATTGGTATTAATTTGGCTTATTTTTTTATATATCTTCTTGCTATTCTATCGATCTGTCTATCTATCTATCTATCTATCTATCTATCTATATATCTATCTATCTATCTTTCTATCTATCTATCTATCTATCTATCTGTCTGTCTGTCTGTCTATCTATTTATCTATCTATCTATCTATCTATCTATCTATCTATCTACCTACCTACCTACCTACCTACCTATCTATCTATCTATCTATCTATCTATCTATCTATCTATCTATCTACCTACCTACGTACCTACGTCCGTCTGTCCATTTATCTGTCTATCTATCTAGTTATCTATCTATCTATATATATCTATCTGTCTGTTTATCTATTTATCTATCTATCTATGTATATCTATCAATATCTAGCTACCAATATGTGTTCTGTGTGTGCGTGTGCATAGATGCATGTGTTTTAAGTGATAAAAGAGCATAGCTGTGCACAACATTAGTTTGGCAGCAAAAGGAGAAACTTAATGAAAAAGTTCGATTCATTCAATAAATGTGCCATTGCAATTGTGTGATGAGTATACCTGTAACTATCAGGTATATATATCCCTATATCTATAGGTATATACCTATATCTATAGGTATATACCTATATCTATAGGTATATATACCTATATCTATAGATATATATCTATATTATACACTTCTACTACTATGTTATAACTGGGTGGCTGTGCTTTTTCGCAGGGACATGCACATGATACTGAACAGGTATGAGCAGAAGAAGCCATTCTTCCTCTACACTGGCCGGGGCCCCTCTCATGGCTCGATGCACCTGGGACATTTGATTCCATTTATATTCACAAAGTGAGTTGTATTCACGCTCTTCGATTAAAACATTCTATTAAAATATATGGTCGGATTCTATTCTATTAAAGTTATTCTTTTCATTCTATTAAAATATATCTGTTTAGGTCAACATTGCAAAGGAAATGTGCTATTGGTTTTAGCCATTCTTGAACCCCACCTTTTATAGAGACATTCGTCAACTTCTATTGTTACGTGCTACCGGAATCGTTTATATGTTAATGAGGGCTAAATAGCTCGCTACATTTTTCAACTGTGATCAACAGTGTTAATATATTTATCTGATTAACTTTGTCTCTTGCGGTCTTTGCTATAGTTCCTTGGACTCTGAAGACTAATATTTACGAGGTTAAGGGGTTACAGTACTTGCTCGTGCCTAATCGCTATTTCATCAACTATAACTGTAATCATTGCAGTGAAAATGTAGTTGACGTAATCGACGTAGGCATCGATGAGGCTGCATTGCACGTTTCCATGGTTACAGGTGGCTGCAGGAGGTGTTTGATGTGCCGTTAGTGATACAACTGACCGACGATGAGAAGTTTCTCTGGAAGGACCTGAAGGTCGAGGAGGCGAACCGGCTGGCTTATGAGAATGCTCGCGACATCGTAGCGTGTGGCTTTGACGTTGATAAGACGTTCATCTTCAGTGATATCGACTACATCTCGTAGGTTTTTTTCTAACTTCTGAAGGTTTTTTGTTTTGCTAAATATTGCAAAGTTACCACGTTCCACGTTACTCGCATCGTTCCAGCTCGTCGCAGGCATTCCACGTTGCTATCATGGTTCTACTTTCCTCTTATGTTCCACGTTCTTCGCATTGTTCCACGTTCCTCACATTGTTCCACGTTCCTCACATTGTTCCACGTTCCTCGCATTGTTCCACGTTCCTCACATTGTTCCACACGTTGTTCCACGTTCTTCGCATGTTCCATGGTCCTCGCATTGTTCTTCGCATTGTTCCACGCGTTGTTCCACGTTCTTCGCACGTTCCACGGTCCTCGCATTGTTCTTCGCATTGTTCCACGTTCCTCACATTGTTCCACGCGTTGTTCCACGTTCCTCGCATTGTTCCAGCTCATCACGGGCGTTCTACCTGAACATGCTGCGCATCCAGAAGTGCGTGACCTTCAACCAGGTGAAGGGCATCTTCGGATTCGACGACAGCACGTGCATCGGCAAGGTGGCCTTCCCGCCGATCCAGGCGGCGACGTCGTTCTCAAACTCGTTCCCGCAGATCTTCGCGGGCAAGAAGGACATTCCCTGCCTCATCCCGTGTGCAATAGACCAGGTGCGTGGGCCGAGGGTAGGACAGAGGCGAGCGGACGTGCGGCGGGAAGCGTAAAGCTGGGTTTACACTATCAACTTTCTGCTGAAAAGTTGACGAGTTCATCAGCTTTTCAACTAATCGACCGAAAGTTGGCAGTCTAAACGTAAAAGGCTTGCGCGCAACTTGTTAATATCAACTGGTTGCGAGATTAGAACGTTCTATTTTCGCAACTCGGTGTCAGTGAATCGAACATGTATGCTTTTGCCATTCGGCCACTCCGATAATAGCATTCAGGAGGTGTTTCCCTCCAGCCAGGGGGAGAGCGTGTTTTTGATGTCGGTGCCACAATGGCGCAAATTAATACGTGAAAAA
>NW_014577094.1:26108-37092 GCF_000485595.1 Priapulus caudatus | reverse complement strand
TCCCATATCCAGGCATTTTAAAAGTAACAAGTTGTCAACATAAGTCATAACGGAACTAGACCAACCAATTTCTGCAAAATTATAAACACGTACTGTCTACAAACTGAGTAACGATTATAAACCTCGCGCGACCGTCGCTACCGAGAGTATTCTCTCTTCACGCTTTGTAGCCAGGTTTAATAAAGTTGTCTCAACATTATATAACATTTATAAAGTAACTAAAAAGATAACCTTTTTAATTGAAGTGTTATCATATTATACACTTCAAAAATAATTATATTAAAAATGCGAGAGTGTTTCGGATTTTGCGAGTTGAAATTTGATCCACTCGCAAAAAATTGCGAGTGATTTCAAAAGTTAAATTCTACCCCTGCAGCTAATCGCTATTTCATCAACTATAACTGTAATCATTGCAGTGAAAATGTAGTTGACATAATCGACGTAGGTATCGATGAGGCTGCATCGCACGTTTCCATGGTTACAGGTGGCTGCAGGAGGTGTTTGATGTGCCGTTAGTGATACAACTGACCGACGATGAGAAATTTCTCTGGAAGGACCTGAAGGTCGAGGAGGCGAACCGGCTGGCCTATGAGAATGCTCGCGACATCGTAGCGTGTGGCTTTGACGTTGATAAGACGTTCATCTTCAGTGATATCGACTACATCTCGTAGGTTTTTTTCTATCTTCTGAAGGTTTTTTGTTTTGCTAAATATTGCAAAGTTACCACGTCCCATGTTTCTCGCTGTCGTTTCTGCTCGTTGTTGTCGACGACACTTTCATGTTCACGTCGTAAGGTGGTTGCACGTGATTGTTCCACGTTCCTCACATTGTTACACGTTCCTCACATTGTTCCATGTGTTGTTCTACGTTCTTCGCATGTTCCATGGTCCTCGCATTGTTCTTCGCATTGTTCCACGTTTTTCGCATGTTCCATGGTCCTCGCATTGTTCTTTGCATTGTTCCACCTTCCTCACATCGTTTCACACGTTGTTCCACGTTCCTCGCATCGTTCCAGCTCATCGCGGGCGTTCTACCTGAACATGCTGCGCATCCAGAAGTGCGTGACCTTCAACCAGGTGAAGGGCATCTTCGGATTCGACGACAGCACGTGCATCGGCAAGGTGGCCTTCCCGCCGATCCAGGCGGCGACGTCGTTCTCAAACTCGTTCCCGCAGATCTTCGCGGGCAAGAAGGACATTCCCTGCCTCATCCCGTGTGCAATAGACCAGGTGCGTGGGCCGAGGGTAGGACAGAGGCGAGCGGACGTGCGGCGGGAAGCGTAAAGCTGGGTTTACACTATCAACTTTCTGCTGAAAAGTTGACGAGTTCATCAGCTTTTCAACTAATCGACCGAAAGTTGGCAGTCTAAACGTAAAAGGCTTGCGCGCAACTTGTTAATATCAACTGGTTGCGAGATTAGAACATGTTCTATTTTCGCAACTTGGTATCAGCAAATCGAACATGTATGCTTTTGCCATTCGGCCACTCCGATAATAGAATTCAGGAGGTGTGTCCCTCCAGCCAGGGGAGAGCGCGTTTTTGATGTCGGTGCCACAATGGCGCAAATTAATACGTGAAAAAATGCATATCCATGTTGCCACGCGCGCACACTGCACGTAAAATGTTGAAACATTTTAAAACTTTTTTTTAAACATTTTTAACTCTAGATACTGATAGAGAGGTTGATAGAACGCAAAAAAACCTATTATCTCGTCGATTTTCCTATAGTCTAAACCCAGTTTAAGACATGCAAGCATGCGTTTCTGTTTACAATGATGTTTGATGTGAAAGGTCATGACCTTCGTTTTTGGCTCCGATAATATGGCGATCTCCAAATAAACGTGTTGCTATAATACCGATGATTTAATTCGATTCTTTAGTTTAATCTGGAGGGACTAGCCATAAGTGAATGACTTTAAAACAACAAGTACAGTCCGACCTCCTTTATCCGGCCACGTCGGGACCGGCACCCATCCGGATATGGGATTTGGCCGGATATGAGAGTTATGCTCAAACACAGCATTTCTATGCAGTTCAGTAGGGTTTATGCATGTGATAATGTATTTACTCGTTGCTATGATTATTTGTAACAAACTGTCGTGTTTTATGGTTTATATGAAATGGAAATAAAATGAAATAAAACAGAAATTTTACCGGAGGCATAGCGGACACGAGCGGACAACACACACAGACACGCGCGCGCGCGCACACACGCAAACACACGTACGGTTGGTACATCGCGCGAGTTTTGAGCGAGCTTTGAGCGAGATTTTTAGGTGGAAATGAATGAAAAACAGAGAACATACACTGCGAGATCGCGGCCGGTTAATAGAGATTTCCGAATAACGGATGGCCAGATAAAGGAGGTCGGACTGTATAACAGTGTGGAGACGATGGTGCAATGTGGGTGCATTGCTGGTGCGCCTATGGAATTTTGACTGTGTCGTAATCAGAAAAATGAGTATTATTCAGAATTAAGCTATTCCCTGCCTCATCCCATGTGCAATATACCAGGTGCGTGGGGCGAGGGTAGGACAGAGGCGAGCGGACGTGCGGCCGGCGGCATTAGCCGTGCGCGCATGGGTGTTAACTGTCCGTCTGAAGATGGATTTCCGTCTTGAGAAAAATTTGGGAAACAAATTATTTGTTAAATTATTTTTATGAAAAAATTGGATGAAAAAATGTGTACAATTTTTTAAAAGTAAATAAGCGAATGTACGCGCGTTCGGCAGTGTTAGCCGTACATCCGAGGGTGCAATGTGGGTACAACGTGGGTGCATCGCTCGTGCGCCAGAGGAAGTTTGATAATCAAAAAAAAATCTAGTATTAATCGGAAGCGATTGCGTAGGCAGCCTGCTTACGGGTAACAAGAGTGGAGCAGGTTGGTGGTGAAGTATGTATGCTCCCCATGCATCTTGATTGAGCGCAGCAGCATGCGACAGCGTAGGGGCACTTGAACAGACCATGTTGAACAAGAGGGTTTGGCGACAGAACTACGGGGTGTGGTTCTACTTGGGTTAGCTGGCTGCCTTGGAGGATATCCTTGACTATTATTTGTTAAATAGTGAAAAAAACATGGTTATATATATATATGGTTCAATATGTATTGTATGGTTGTATTGTTATAGTGTAGGAAAAAATGCTTGTACAGACGGCATCGTCTCATGGGGTTGCTGACCCTTGGTTAGCACGTGTCGGTACTAAAGTCACACTGGTTTGGAGTGTGGGGTGTGGGTCTACTGGGTTGGCTAGCACGTCTTTTGAGAATATCCTTGACTAGTATGATTTGTTATATATGTATGTACTATATATAATATAACAGTGTGTAGAAAAAATGCTTGTACAGACGGCATGATCTCGTGGCGTAGCTGACCCTTCGTTAGCACGACCCTTCGTTAGCTTCGTTAACATCGCCTGCTCTCGTTGCAGGATCCATACTTCCGCATGACGAGGGACGTGGCGCCACGACTCGGCTATCCGAAGCCCGCGCTGATTCACTCCAGCTTCTTTCCGGCCCTCCAGGGGGCGCAGACGAAGATGAGTTCGAGCGAGGCCACGTCGTCGGTGTTTCTCAACGACACGAACGCGCAAATCAAGAATAAGGTATATATATATACGTCACACACTCTTACACAAGAGCTACATGTGTTGGGGTTTGACCCCCCTGTTTCGGTGCTGTATGTAGTTATAGTTATCTGTGTCAGAATGGGTGCTTAATACAGTAGGAGAAAATGGAGTATTACACACGGAGTTGAGTGTCAAACTTTTTTCTCCCAATTTTTCTCTAACCGAGTTTTCTCATTATGTTCTGTCTATTTCGATGTTTCTTTGCTAATTCCTGCCCATTCCCATCTCTTCCGATGCTTATCATCAAGGTTCTATCTGTTCTTATTAATTTAGCTTTTTGGCATTAATGTTTATCTTTTAATGGGTAGAACATTAATACGTGTATTGTTCTTTCAGAAAAAGCCTTTTATACTCGGGTTGTAATCCTGATATAACTATTAGTATATTAGCATGAACTGGTCTCCCTAGTGCATAGCCTATGTACGTTACCATTACTTCGTGCTCTTGCTGGCTTTGTGCTGTTAATCAGACCTTACCTGTACATGCTACGATCTCATTCTTTAGATAAATAAGCACGCATTCTCCGGAGGCCAGGTGACAGTGGAGGAGCACCAGAGGCTGGGAGGAAATTGTGATGTCGACATAGCATACCAGTATCTCACCTTTTTTTTGGAAGATGACGATAAACTGAAGCAAATCAAGGAGGTATGTGCATGTGTGTGTGTGCATGTGTGTGTGTGTGTGTGCGTGCGTGCGTGCGTGCATGGGCGTGCGTGCGTGGGCGTGCGTGCGTGCGTTAGTAAAATTTACAAATACAAAAGATATAAGGATAATTTATGAAAGTAATTCCTCAGTAAAAAAAACACACGTCTTCATTTCTCACGGTTTCTCAGGCTGTAATAAATCGGTTATAATTTAGAAGTTTGCGGAGGTGCCAGCATTTCCATTTGCCTCTGGTTTAATTTCCCATAACTGGAAAGATTGCGAGTGAATGTGAATGGAGAGAATGTGAACGAATGTGAAGCAGCGGCTTCTGTTTTGCAGGACTACACGAAGGGGGCGCTGCTAACGGGGCATTTGAAGAAGGAGCTGATCGGAATCCTGCAGGCAATAGTGACGTCGCATCGCGAGCGAAGAGCGCTGGTGACTGATGAAGTACTCGAACAGTACATGACTCCCCGCAAACTCAAGTACAACTACTGATCCGTGACGCCTGTCAGAACCTAAAGCAAGTTATGAGAAAGTTAGCATGAGAGGGCAAGAGGGAGAATGTGGGGGGGCAGAGGGAGAGAGAAAGAGAGAAGGAGGTGAGGGGGAGAGAGAGACAGAGAGAGAAAGAGAGAGAGAGAGAGAGTGGCAGAGAAGGGGGAGAGGGAGAGAAAGAGAATTGGGGAGATGGGAGAGAGGCAGAGAGATAGAGAGAGTGGCAGAGAAGGGGAGAAGGAGAGAGAGGGGAGAGAGAGAGAGAGAGGAGAGAGATACAGAGGGTGACAACGAGCGTGTATACCCTACAACTAAGCGGTGAACGTTTGCACGAGAGATGGAGCTGCTTATCAGCAGTTATATCAGCTCTGGCTTCAGTGGTGTTCCAGTAGAGAACCTGCATAGGGCATGTGAGTGCTTTGTCACGCCTAGATTTCAACTGGAGCCGTTGTTGGCAGAGGAGTGCTTGGTGTTATTATACGGGTTTTGATGGACAGGGGGTTAGAAAACGAGTTTTTTTAACGAGGAACGTTGTAAGGCTTCTTTGAACCCTAGCTTCAAAATGTTTTTCTGGGATGCTTGCGTGTAGGAGTGGGGATCAGGTGAGATAATCCAGGAATTGGAAGTCCAGCGGAAACCATTGAAGTCCACTGAAGCTATTTCATCAAGCTTGGCTGGTTAAAACTGTTATGCTGAGTAGTGGTGTCGGAAACACGCAGTCATGGCCGATACGCTAAGATGTCTCCCAACTAATTGTTGTTTACGTGGACTAAAGCTATGTAGTTCATACGTAAATCATGTTGCTCATTATTTATTGGTGTATATTTTACATTAATAACACATAGCCAATTGGTTGTTGCTTCCATAGTCTGTAATATTTGACTATTTTGCATAAAAGTCATGATAATTACATATTTATGAATTCTTCTATTTATTTGTTGGCTGTTTTTTTTACAGTCAAAATGCTGATGGTTATGCTAAATACGGTGAAACTGTGGTAGTCATCACAGGGTGAAAATTTTTAAGTACATTCTCTAAAATTAAGTCAGGCCAGGAGTAAGTTAACGTGTGTATCTGTGATATATCTTACATTGCACAACCGTAAATAAAACTAAATCTGCTCTTTTTGGTGTTGAACGAATACGACATAAATTTGGGTTTTCGCTGATGTGACATTTCACGCACGTGTTATTCCGGTTTGCTTACAATGTGATCAACTATATACCCAGGGGCAAAACCTCATTTTTGGGGTCAACCAGACATGGGATGTTGTAAAAGGTTGTTTGGTATCAACATGTTCAGGGGACCTCCCTGAACAACTTCCAGGTGGACTACCTTGAAAATATGCTGCTGAAAAAAAATGGCGGCTATTTTTCAAAATACGTTTGAAACCCGTATATACGTTTAACTTGCATCGACTTTGCGACCTTGCATGACGGGTTTGCACGTCTTGAAGATGTTGTTTGAAAAATACATCACTGCCACTCATAAGTTACAGATGATTCAGAAGTCCCATGAACAGTTATCAGCCCTGCAGGAACAGATGATGTTTTTCCAAGAATCACTGGTTGAGCAACCAACAGCAATTTTCTGGTCCATCTTCCTGGAGATGTCAGACATTCTTCACAGGTTTATCTACTACAAGCGAGAAGCTGGTAGCTGGCTGGCTTTCTGAATCATCACGAATGCTACCTTACCTCACAGCAGCAGGGCACTACAGATATGGGCAGCAGTCTTTGCCTCTCTATCTGGCTGAGAGGAAGTAACTACCTGAAACAGCCCCAGATGTACATGAAGCACTAATAGCAGGTGCATTTGTCGGGAGGAGAGCAGATGGCAAGCACAATAGTGTCTCTCCTGACATGCTTCCGGAACAGACTTACAATGCAGATGCCAAGGAAGCGAGTGGTCTGGATGGCATTACACTAAACCCTTCCGCACGGATGAAATGGGTTTACACAAAACCCATCACTGCTGCTGTCTCTGCAGAGTTGAAATCGATGCTACATCTTCATTCATCCAGCACTCGCCATGAGTCTGGTGTAAGTCGAATCACAAGGGATGCAGAGATGGTGATCAAGGTAATTGGCAGCAGTCGAGACGAATCCATTCGGTGCAACCACAACATCCCTGATAAATATAGCAACTGGGCAATGCGCTGATTGCAACGTTAATGACAACCTTACCAGTGTGAAAAAAACTGGGTCTGGAGGCACTGTCTCAGTCACTGACCAGTGATCAGAAGAAGACAAGTACTGTGAAGCTGAACACCTTCCACACACAAAACAAGAAACTCTGCTGCAAACGAAGAAGTCTGCGGTTAAAACAGCTGCATCGGGGAAGAGTAATGAAATAACTGCCGTATGACACAGATCATTGCCAGTGGTGGAGAACTAGACATTGTTGACTTCATAGGGAACCATGAATGCAGTGACTACCCACCATCTCTCTTCCAGGATGATAGCAGAATGAGAACAGGTACCAAGTCAAGCCTAGTGAAAACCCTGAAAGAGGAGACCAACGTGACCAGCACTCCTGCTCTGTCCCAACATGACAGAAAGACAGCAGCAGTCATTGATACCATGTATGCCATTCGACACACATGGTCGAGGTGTAGACATAGGTGTCTTCTTAACGTGGGTTCGCGACGTGTGCATGTGGGAGTGAAGCCTTGACTTGAAAGTGTCAATGTCAGTTGCTTCCAGTTACGCACTGGCTTTCGGCGCTCTGCCCAGGTGTGTGGCTGTTCACGTGCGAATTTTAGGATTAAGACACCAAAACCGAATATTTGATTTGAAAAATAATTCAAAATTAAGATTCAAATTTTATTGTTACGTCTAGTTAAAATACTTTACATTATCTTCTAGTGGGCATCTTCATTACAACTGCTTCTCTACGACAACTATTTTCTACAACACAGTGCCACAACATGTTACAAGGATGTCATACCATGTACTTGACATTACAGATACTTGCTTATATATAAGACGTGTGTGCATTGGGCAAATTGTACATCTTTTCAGTTGTTGACACCTGATACATATCTAAATATCTGTAAGTACCTATATGTCCATAACTAAATATTGTCTTTATCAAAATGATGTCAATCGCAAAGGAAAAGGTTAGCTTGCAGACGTTGACATTTTAAATCATGTTTATCGACGTGAAGGTCGTTTCAGCTGTACATCTATGTATACATGCTAATCAGCGCCAGTCTGTAGCATAAAATATCTACGCAAAAAAAAGCTTGTACGTATAAATTTTACATATCCATCCGCGAGATGGCAGCACTTATCGACGTGTTCTCCATGCTCTCGACCAGCTCGCTCGACGAACTTGACACTTCGTTGCAATCCTCGTCGGCAGGTGGCGTTGCACTTTTGAGACAGGCGTAGATGCACATGCGCAGTTGTTCGCTGATGGCATTTTCGTTTAGCCGAAGACTCGTGAGCGTGAGCGGGAAAGTCTGTACGAGATCCATAATGACCTGCAGTATGAAATACGTGAGAGAATTCATCAGCGGAAAATTTGGGAGTTTTTTTGGTTGTCACCAGCTGCGCTTTTTCTATCAAAAAAGCGAAAATGTTTTTTTTCTTGTCTGGAACGAAAAATAACAGCGTTCAGTGTTCAGAATACGCGCTGTGGTACGGCTGTAAACATCTCCTCCGATGGGGAGAAAATTGAATGAGAAAATGATGAGATCCGGGGTCCCAAACCATGATTTCGCCTGAGTGCGTAGTGTTAATGGCCATTACTGTATACTAGTTGTAAGTTGATAAGTGTGCAGATACACCCAGTAACGGCGATAATGTGTTTTGGTCGCACAGAAGGCAGGCCCGTAGCCTCTGGGGGGCAAGGGGGCAGCTGCCACCTAGATTTTGGAGTAAAATTACAAAATAAGCTTTGCTAATAATCGTATATAACCCTAGCTAACGTGATTATTTTGGTCACTTATCCGTGAAAGCCTAGCTTGTGTCAGACCCACCTCTACCACACTGGACGTCGATCAAGAGCTGCGCCGGTCGCTCATCATTATACATGCAGTTGAGTCACGAGATTTTGCCCCCCCCCACCTAGAAATTTGCTCAGCCTATGGCCCGGACGCGAAATGTTTTTTCCCACTTGAGTTCCGGACCACAGCCAATCAGCGCACTCCATTCACTCGACTTCCTCGAAGCAACAATGTAAAATGAATACCCACTATCCCTAACCCTAACTCTAACCCTGACTATGATCCAACCATATATATACGAACCATATATTACAAAACACTATCTATGGTGGGTCGGGAACTCGAGTGGGAAAAAACGTTTCGCGGCCCGGACGGCAGGGGAACATACTACCAAGAGCTCATAATAGAGATATTATGAGCTGTTGATACTACCAGGAGTTAATAATGAGAAATATTTGTCAATGAACAATATGACAACAATTTGTCATTATTAACTCCTGACACTACGTATATAATTCTATATCATAATCTCGTGGTGGGGAATAGGATATACTATGACATATATACTACATTTATCATGTAAAATTTGAAATGCCTGTGAGTGAAAATGCTCTAACTACAACTAGGAGCGTCCACTCTGACAAAACTGTTAAATTCATAGATTTTCTGAGCGAGCCGTCCAGTATTCTAACATAGCTAGCGGGTCTATTGGGATATAAAAGCAAAACCCATTAGCGCGACAGCTACGGTTGGCTTGCTTCATTATTTTAAACTACCACAATTAGCGGTGATTATCTGTGGGAAATATGCACCTGTGCATAATTACTTATATTAGCAAGTTACACCTGCTAACGGCTAATGAAAACCCGTTCCCCGTTTTCCCAGTGACACTACGGCTAAAAAAACCTACAAACCTCTACCATACACCCACAAACCTCCACCCTACACCCTACACTCACAACTCTACACCCTACACCCATAAACCTCCACCCTGCACCCTACACCCACAAACCTCCACCATACACCCACAAACCTCCAACCTACATCCACAAACCTTCACCCTCACCCACAAACCCACCCTACACCCACAGACCTCCACCCTACACCCACAAACCTATACCCACAAACCTACATCCACAAACTCCCTTCACCGACCATCGTCCTCCTGGCACAGCCTCGTACTAACACCGACCACTACACACAATTGAAGATCACGCGGCAGCGCGTAATATCGACGGGTCCACTTAATAACATCAACGACTCCAGTGACAAGCTTCATCCGTCCGCTACATCTGCTGCTACTATCGCAGGACTTACGCCTACGAAATTATCTCATTACTAACGTATATAATATTATACTTAACAACGCTACGCTATACTACTCCTCGTCGCTTCCCCTGACACAAATTACGCCCCCCCCCCCATGCCCTCTCCCTCGCATGCACACACGCTATTATTTGCCTTTCTTACACACCTCCCCCTTCACACACTCCGGGACACCTTCTCCCTCACGCAACCGGTCAGTGTTACCCACTCTTCTCTTACACACCTCCTGTCGTCACCTTCCCCTCAGACACCCAGCCACACATACCCTCCCTCTCACACACCCGGTGACACCTCCCCTCGCCTCCACACACCCGGCAACACCTCCCCTTCCCCTCGCACACCCGACGACACCTCCCCTCCCCCTCACACAACCGGCGAGACCCTCCCCTTCCCCTCAACACACCCGGCGACACCCTCCCCTCCCCCTCACACACCCGGCGACACCTCCCCTCCTTCTCACACACCCGGTAACACCTCCCCTCCCCCTCACACACCCGGCGACAATTTTCCCTCCACACACCCGGCGACACCCTCCCCTCCCCCTCACACACCCGGCGACACCTTTTCCTCCACACACCCGGCGACACCCTCTCCTCCCCCTCACACTCCCGGCGAGACGCTTCCCTCCCCCTGACAGACACACGCCGCTATATCATCCCCAGGCAGCTGTACGCCCTATCTTACACACCGTCACCTTTTCCCGCTTCCCCCCATGCAGTGACATCTCTTTTCTCTAACACACGAGTCGTCGTTCCCATCCTCCCTCACACATACTCGACGCCACCTCCTTCTTTTATACACCTGGCATTACCTCCCACTGCCACAGACGTATGTCATCACATCCCCTTCTCACAGTACCATCTCAATCTCGTATCATCTCGCTTTTTCACTCACACGCACGCACACACACACACACACACACACACACACACACAC
>NW_014577094.1:22381-25149 GCF_000485595.1 Priapulus caudatus | reverse complement strand
TCCACCCTACACCCACAAACCTCCACCCTACACCCACAAACCTCCACCATACACCCACAAACCTCCACCCTACACCCACAAACTTCCACCCTACACCCACAAACCTCCACCCTACACCCACAAACCTCCACCCTGCACCCACAAACCTCCACCCTACACCAACAAAGCTCCACCGCACACCCACAAACTTCCATCCTACACCCACAAACCTCCACCCTACACCCACAAAACTCCACCATACACCCTACACACCCAAACCTCTACCATAAACCCTACGTTCTACAGCCACAAACCTCCACCCTATATATCTACATATCTATATACGCCCTCCTCTAGCTATAACCCACGACCTAAACAAACAAAACTGAATCACCGTCGACTGAAATCGGCACGCGCGATAAAAGAAGACATCATTTGCGCATAATTGCTTCCCCCTCCCCCGTGTATCACACACTCAACCGCCGCCGCATCCCAGGGCCGAAATCGGACGTGGGGGGAGGGAGGGGACACACGCGCCATAAAAAAGACCCGCGCATAATTGCCTCCCTCTTCTCCCCCCGTGTGTCACACGCTCAAACTGCCGCCGTATCGCATCCGGGGGGCGTGTGTGTTCGGGGGAGGGGGAGGAACACATCGTCGGGGAGGTGGAGAAGGGACATCGCCGACGCGAGCTGTGACTCACGCACGCACCCATCGTGACTCACCAGTGCGCTGCGGTTGGTGATGCCCGTCTTCTCCAGGTCGACGGCCTGCAGGGTGGCGCTGGCGGCTACTGCCGCGCACAGCGCCGACGCGGCCGCGTCGCCAACGTTTGCGTGAGCGACGCTGAGCGAGCGCAGTACGGACGACGAGGCGATCGCCATGGCGAGGTGCGACCAGCCGCGTGACGTCACGTCCGCGTTGCTGCTCACGTCCAGTTCACGAAGCCCTGCGAACGTAAGAGGGTAGGTGCGTGTGAACGTACGCTAGGGGGTGGGAGGGTGAACGTAGGCTAGAGGGTAGGTGCGTGAGAACGTAGGCTAGAGGGTAGGTGCGTGAGAACGTAGGCTAGAGGGTAGGTGCGTGAGAACGAACGCTAGAGGGTAGGTGCGTGAGAACGTACGCTAGGGGGTGGGAGGGTGAAGAGTGAGCGACGAAAAACACCGTGTAAGCAGCAGTAGCAGTGGTGGTGGTGGTGGTGGTGGCGGCGGCGGCGGCGGCGGCAGCGGCGGCAGCGGCGGCAGCAACAGCAGCAGCAACAGTAGCAGCAGTAGTAGCAGCAGCAGTAGCAGCAGCAGTAGCAGCAGCAGCAGCAGCAGTAGCACTAGCAGCAGCACCAGCATTAGCAGCAGCAGTAGCAGCAGCAGCAGCATCAGCACCAGCAGCAGTAGCAGCTAGCAGTGGCAGCACCACCAGCAGCACCAGCAGCAGTAGCAGCACCAGTAGTAGCAGCGGCGCGGCGGCAGCAGCAGCGCTGCATCGGCGAACGAACGCGCGCATGCGCGCTGATACGATGGTACGGTCTTGCACGATGCGTCCGACTTTTCTCCGGCTTGCGATTATAAATAATGTAAGGCAATCTCCCCGGGAAGGTTTCCCACTGTTCTGCGAGCATTTACCGCTGACAATTCGCCCGCAAATACATATGTTACTAAGAATTATTATAGCTACGAGGTTTTAGCCGGATAAAGCGCGCTGGGCCCGTATGACGTTTTCTACTGTTACGATGTTTTCTACTGTTTGTTGCACTGAATAGAGCGATCAATTCGCGCGGGACTTTTTGTCATTCAACCGAACAAAACCATACATGCATGCATGCGATGGCTTGTATACTCATCCCTCAAACCGCTACTTATCGATAGAGAGTGTACACTGACGTCAATGTAGTCGTAGGTTTTATCAGGGGCGAATAATGACACATATTTTTCAATACATATATTTGCCACTGACAAATATTTGTCATAGTTTACCACTGGTTTTATTAATGTTACGAGCGGAATCTATTCATTAAATGGCGGAAGTTTTTTTTGGGGGGGGGTGAAGCAATAAGCATTTCGCGAACACAATAATAGAAACTGAGTATACGTGATAAGAGACGCAGATAAAGATTGGTGATCATCGCCAAGATTTACATCCGCTGAGATTGTTTTTCGTTTCTGATTAAATATGCAACTGTTCGTATCCCGCTGCGCACACACGATTCCCTCCACATTCGGATTAGTGCGTTGATATATTACAGTATTTTGACATGTGCACTAATGGTTGGTATATCATGCTACTGCCACTCGCTGAGGAGGATAAGTGAATTGTGTAATTAAAGGAGGGGCATGAAAAGTTCAGGGATGAGTTAGTGAAGCATTTTTTGACAAACGCGCAAGAAATGCGCTTGCTCTCTGCATTAGTTATATTGATAGCCAGCAGAGGGCGTAACCGTACGATCGCGTGCGCTGACACGCTCGTGCGTATAGACGTTGAAAACTGGGTCCTGTTGCCAAAAACTAAATTAGTCTTAACATTATTCTTAATATCACTCTTTTTCGTAGACCTTCAACAGAAACATGCTAAAGTTACAAGTATCTCATACGCAGTGTACATATGAGGTACGGTCGAGAAACAATTAATGTCATGTCTAATGTTAAGACTAATATTGTTTCTGAAGACAGACCTCGGACGATCACAGTTTTATACGGGGTATAAAAGTCTGAAAAACTGAAGTCTGAACCGCGATGAATCCTATTTAGACTGACTCTCCACGTCTTTAAGGGCAATTGACGGCAGCCAGAGATTTC
>NW_014577094.1:9363-16943 GCF_000485595.1 Priapulus caudatus | reverse complement strand
AATCAGTTATCCTTCTGAGTTGTTTGTATATACAGATGCTCAGAAGCGAAGCATTCGAAGCATTCGATCGAATCGAGATGCGAAAACAACATATCGAAATCCGTGGACACTCGATGAGCACTTCGGATCCGTGAATGTTATAATCTATGTGATAAAATCAACCATACAACAAAAAATCGAATTATGAAACAAAATACATGCCATAAGAAGCTGCACATCCATCTATATAACACATGTTATGGTATATATAGCGAGACATGCAAGTGTAACATGAAAAAGGCAATATAAGAAGCTCATGGAATTTCATTGAACATCTATATTATGTACGTTAACTTTTCCTATACAGTGTACTGCTAGTTTGAAGTCTGATTCTACCTATCCTTCCTTATGTGGCTCATGGTTGTTGAGCTCATATGGTGCTCTCCTGGTGTGGTTGTTCTATCTGTATTTTTTTGTCGTTGCCGTTTTTGTTGTTGTTGTTGTCGTCCTCGTCGTCGTTGTTGTCGTCGTTGTTGTCACCGGTTTTGTAGTTGTTGTTGTTGTCGTCGACGTTGTTGTTTTTGTTGTTGTTGTTGTTGTTGTCGTCGTTGATGTCGTTGTCGTCGTCGTCGTCGTTGTTGTTGTTGTTGTTGTTGTTGTTGTTGTTGTTGTTGTTGTTGTTGTTGTTGTTGTCGTCGTTGATGTCGTCGTCGTTGTTATTGTTGTTGTTGTTGTTGTTGTCGTCGTTGTTATTGTCGTGGTCGTTGTTGTTGTTGTTGTTGTTGTTGTTGTTGTTGTTGTTGTTGTTGTCGTCGTCGTCGTCGTCGTTGTTGTTGATGTCGTCGTTGTTGTCGCCGGTTTTGTTGTCGTTGTTGCTTCTGTTTATGTTGTTCATGTTACTTATTCTGTTCACCCTGCGGTTTACTCTGGCAATCTTACGTTCCTTACGATCTTGACTTGCCTGCCTGCTCCCCACACTCGCTCGCTCCTGCTGTATAGTACGAGGAAATTGACTCTAAATATTGTTAATGGGTACAGCTGTGTGTCGTTTCACATCTAAATACAGTTAGAGGGACATTATAGGCCCATCGGGCAGTAAACACTGACCCACTGGCTCCAAGTTCCCTAATGTTTGTTTACGCGCGTGGGGAACCCCCCTGGCCCTTTATTGACTCACAGGACCCCGCGAATGTATATGGCATATAGCAGTGCGGGGTTACTATACTACCAGCAACAGGGTCTTCTGGCTGGATGGATACAAGATATCAGATATGCTGATACGAGCATCCGGAATTGCGTAAACAATCACGCACGTTTATCCCGTGTAGACATACACATTAACTCCGGCAGGATGGTATTACTGCATGTGTACGTCCCCCATGATAGTGTGTCGCCACTGGTGTTACGGTGGCATTTGTGAACCGTATGTATGAATTAAACGACAATCTTGTGTAGACATGCACATTTGCTCCGGCTGGATTGTGTTACTGTTGTGTACGTCCCCCCCCCACCCCCTGATAGTGTGTCGTTGCTGGTTGTTGCGGTGGCATTTGTGAACCGTATGTATTAAATGACCATCTTGTGTAGATATACTATAGCTTAATTACACATTAAGCCCGGCTGGATTGTGTTACTGTGCACGCACGTCCCCCCTGATACTGTGTCGTCTCTGGTTGTTACGGTGGCATTGGCTAGTCTTACGGTGTTGTTATCTCATTATAATGCGCGCCATCTGGTGTTGATGTGCTGTCCGATATTTGGTCTGTTGTCTTCTATTACTGCTCTAGTGTTTTGACTAGTAACGTGGTGTTCTCTTGTTGTGGCTGTGTGTTCCCCTGTCGTTACCACGTGGATTCAGAAGTGTATAATATAGATTTGGGTGTATAATATAGTTTTAGTGTAAAACATTTAATAGGTGGATCTTGGTGTTTGTCAGCTTGTGGCGATAGGCAATATATAACAATCATTCATTTGATACATGGAAACACAGTAGAGTAGTTCGTATGTGTCCTCTATATTAATATCATTATTGCAAAGAAATCCTATTAAATTCGCATGAACACGACTGTAGTTATAGCTGCCTTTGCGTATGGCATGTCGGACATATATTATTGCAGCCCAGTTAAATTCCATAAATTATACAGGAGCCAAGACCCCCTATTATTAATATAGAGTGACATTGGTATTTAGTTGTCGTGTGAAGCTACTATACTGCGATAGGTAATTTCTCTACATTTTAAACAACGTGATTATAGCAAAATGTAATTTTCTTTCAGAGATACTGAGAGCAGAGATTTACCGCGATGTTACACGGATATTTGGTCAGCATGGCCACTTTTTCATTACTATAGTGACTGCATGGTGAGTAGACGCTCTCTATTTTAAAATTATTACTCTCACAATACCTTGTTTCATTCATTTGAAACTATAGCTGCGTTCACACGGTCATGGTTTGGCTCGAGCCAAATGGGTTAAATTTGGCTCGGGCCAAATTTGGCTCGGGCCGGTTTGAGTCGGAGCGTTCACACGTACGCGTGAAGTGTGACAAGTGAATACTGTCTGTCAAATTCAAATTCAAATTCAAATAAATTTTATTGCACAAATATCTCACAGCTACTTTGGCAGTATGTCGCGAGATGGCGTGGAGAGTGTTTACTTCCGTTCCGAGTTCAATTATCAATCTTGAAAACGTGCATCCTGATCAAATTTTTCGAATTGTTATACTGTTTTGGACTATATTTCGTCGAAGTACACGTTCGACATTCGCGGCATCTACCGCTCAACCGATTCTACCGCTCTACCGCTCGCCGAAAGCTGGTGCTAAAATTTGGCTCGGGCCTGGTCCGACGATTTCGATAGGACCAAATTGGCTCGTGCCAAATTTGCACGGCCCGAAAAACCGTCCGTGTAAACGCTCGGCTCGAGCCAAATCTGGCGCGGGCCTAATTAGGCTCGGGCCAAAAACGTCGTGTGAACGCGCCTATGGAAAGAGATGCGTAAGCGATGCGACACGTATCGCCATCTGGTGGCTGTCTTAATTTTTTTTTTGAAGTATTAGTCAACCAGGGCACGCTATTATTATTAAAGAGCAGCATCGGTATCTATTTTTCATGTCAAACTACGGCGAAAAGTATTTTCTCTCCCTTTCAAACGTATGATTTCAACATAATAATGATAACATAACATAATAATTTATTTTGGAAATACTGATTACTACAGATTACTCTATCTCATCTCCCGAGAACAGAATGATGTGCACGAAAAAATATCTCCCGGGATGTTACAGGGAAATGTATTACGACTAGACAACTCTAGCTCTAAAACGATAGCCCAGGAAGTGCCTATGGCGGAGCGAAGGACTATAGTTCTAGAGCCAAGACACTATAACTCATGATAATTTAGGTGAGTGGTGAATTTTACAGGGAAATGTGGTGTGACTAGACAACTTATGATGATTGTTAATGGTAAGTGGTGAGTTTGTGCTCTCTGAATTAAAAGTGTAATTAGAATAAAATCCCAGTTGATATAGGTGATATAAGGCTAAGCTGGCCATACAACTGCATGTGTCACGTAGGACACATGTCGCCACCTATTGGCTGGCTTCAATATTATCAGTGCAAGTCAGCTAGGGCTTCCTATTATTATTTAAGAGAGCCATCTCCGTATTTATGTTTGACATAAAGTTACTGTGACGAGTATTTGCTCGATCACATGCTCTGAATACATATCATAGATGTTTTTTATATTTTTTTGCTTGAGAGAAATACCACAAACAATGGGAGCACAACGCCCTCGGCGTTATGGAATATGGATCTTTTCTCCCATGTGTGTCTAATGGGATACAGAACTAATAACTAAATAAATTTTATAAAATTTCACAGTCGTGTATTTTATTCACCTTGCACTTTAAAAGTTTCCAATAATTCAGGCAAGTAAGAAATAATTCAAATAATCAATTCAAATAAGAAATAATTAAATACTAATTCAAATATGAAATAATTAAATACTAATTCAAAACATCATTCTGTTCTCGGCAGATCAGATAGAGTAATCTGTGCATGAATAGTGCATAAAATACACACAAGTAAAGCGTCAATACTGTGAAGCCAAGCTGTATACAC
This sequence comes from Priapulus caudatus, assembly GCF_000485595.1. NCBI lineage: Eukaryota > Metazoa > Priapulida > Priapulimorpha > Priapulimorphida > Priapulidae > Priapulus > Priapulus caudatus. The sequence continues at coordinate 12,843 of NW_014577094.1, read as the reverse complement.
ATGTCAGCGCCAGCATTGCTACCAGCACGTGCAGTACGTACGTTTTCTCAACAGCTTGTGGTTAGCACTGGTTACTCTGCTACCGCACAATATATATGCTGCTGAAATTTTGCAGTGGGAAAAAAAAGTTTATGTTCTGCGCGTGTTGAAATGTTTGAGTTTTCAAGTTCAACAACTTTGCCGCTCGTTAACAGCAAAGCTTACTGGCTGCGTATGTCACGTTACAGCACTGCCACCGCCTCTTCATACGTTACCGCGAACAGTCGAACATGTCGTGCTTGACCGCCACCACCACTAACCGGTAGTTCAAATATTTTACCAGCGTTTAGTTAAAAACTGCGGGGATTCAACCCTAAAAACAAGTCATTCTAACTATGGGTTAGAATTATGAACACGTTAGTGATGAAAATGTTTAAACCCAGCATTGATGCAACGAAACCTATTTTCTAAGCGCATTTTCTGCATTCAGATTACGGCCTATACTACTAACCGCAGTTTAGACACTCAGCTCAGCGTGTCACCTTACAGCACCGCACCAGTCGAACAGTCGACCGCAGTTACCGACCGAACAGTTACAGTCGACCGAACAGTTACCGCTAACAGTCGAAAATTTCGCGCTCCGCCGCCACTACTACTACCAGAGATTAATAAATTAATAACGCCAAATTGTCATTAGTAACATCAGTTATGTCATTATTTCTTGGCATTGTTACCAACATTATTACATTAACAAACAACATTAACAACAACATTAACAACATTAACAACATTAACAACATTAACAACATTAACAACATTAACAACATTTTCTGTCTATCTCTCTCTCTCTCTCTGCCGCGTCCTTCTTCGCGCGCTCTCTCTGCCGCGTCCTCCTTTGCTTCTTCTCTCTTTCCCTGTCGCGTTCTCCTCCGCTCGCTGTCTCGGCACCGTCTCAGCCTGCTGTTCACACCTCCCTCACAGATGCGGCCATCGTCTGTGCTTGTGTCTTGTGTGTGTGTGTGTCACCTACACGCACGCAGACGCAGCCACAGCAGCAGCAGCAGCAGCCGTCGTCTCTCTCTCCTCTGCAGCATGTGTCGCGCCGAGTCTTCCCGCTCCCCCTCTCCCTCTCTCGCTGTGCGCTGTGCCTGGCACGAACCGTCACTTTCACTGCCTCCGCGCGTGCATCCCCGCCACGGCGCATGCGCGCAGCCGTGGCCTGACACGACGTAGTACTTTCACTCTCACTCTCATTTCCGCAGCATCTGTACCATTAGAGTAGAGCGCGCGAGCTGGGCAGGCATCGATCGATCGGTGGTTTTCCCCTCGCCTACCCTGTGCATCAGAATCCTTCGCGCGGGAGCGGGCGCGGAAGCAGGAGGCGCTCGACGGGACGAGGGTAGCTTGTATTGAAGCTCGATGAATATGAATCGCTGACTGGTACTATTAAGAAATCTTCTGTTGTACGAAGTTCGTGTTTAATCTGTATGTATGCTATCACGTCTGTAAGCGATAACGGCTGTTGTCTTGCTGCGTGCGTGCATCATGTGCCGCGGAAAGAGCATCATTATTTATTTATTATTATTAATTTTTTTTAAATATTATTTTTAATATTATTAATAATATTAATATTATAAAATCTCTATATAATTGCATGTAATTCGTAAAAACGAGTGAGTCGTGGGTGTCGGGAGTGGAGACGAGAGCGAAGCTGCAGTGAGGTAGGTTCTCTCTGCTGTGTCGGTTCGATTCGTGTGTGGAACGATCTTCGGTGGCTCTCTCTCTCGGTGGCAAATACATGTAACTGAAGACAGTCTTTTTTCGAGGAGATAAAATCTGATGAATGCAATAGTAATGAGCAGTTAAAATCCATATCTGATATGCTAGGATACGATGCACACATGCAGATAGAGTTACTAGGCACAAGGCGAGGCAGAAAACAAAATTGAGAGAGGGTATATGTGTGTGTGGGGGCGATGATAAATCGAGACAAGAGAGGGTAGAATAGAAAGTGGTGGGAGGAAAAATAATACAGATAGGCAGACATATAGATAAGCAGGCAAGCTGGCAGGCAGGCAGGCAGGCAGGCAGGCAGGCAGGCAGGCAGGCAGGCATGCATGCATGCAGACAGGCGGACGCACGGACAGACAGACAGACAGACAGACGGACAGACAGACAGGCGGACGCACGGACAGACAGACACACGTGCACGCGCGCGCACACACACACACGCACTAACAACATTAACAACATTAACAACATTAACAACATTAACAACATTAACAACATTAACAACATTCACAACATTAACAACATTATTCACCATAACACAACCATTATTATACCCTGCTACTCCTAACCGCAGTGAAACACTTATATTACTATTAGGTTTCAAGGGTCCAGATACACATCTCACTCTGGTCTACATGACAGATGATTAGCCTTCCCAGATGATAACACGTGTAGTACTTACGGTGCCGCTTAAGAAACATGAACAACGCGGCGAGTGTACGTACATACATCAGGAGGTTGCTGCTGCTGCTGCTGTTGTTGTTGTTGTTGCTGCTGCTGTTGTTGTTGTTGATGCTGCTGCTGCTGCTGCTGTTGTTGTTGCTGTTGTTGTTGTTGCTGTTGTTGTTGTTGTTGTTGTTGTTGTTGCTGCTGCTGTTACTGCTGCTGCTGCTGCTGCTACTGATGCTGCTGGTGCTGTTGTTGTTGTTGTTGTTGCTGCTGCTACTGTTGTTGTTGTTGTTGCTGCTGCTGCTGCTGCTGCCTCTGTCGCCAATGTTGCTGCTGCTGCTGCTGCTGCTGCTGTTGTTGTTGTTGTTGCTGTTGCTGCTGCTGCTCCTACTGCTGCTCCTACTGCTGCTGCTGTTGTTGTTGTTGTTGCTGTTGCTGCTGCTGCTCCTACTGCTGCTCCTACTGCTGCTGCTGTTGTTGTTGTTGTTGTTGTTGCTGCTGCTGCTGCTACTGCTGTTGCTGCTGCTGTTGCTGGTACTGCTGCTGATGCTGCTGGTGCTGCTGCTTGTGCTGCTGCTGCTGCTGCTGCTCTATTACTACTACTACTACTACTGCTACTATTACTGCTGTATATATGTATGTATGTGTGTATGTATGCCAGGTGTTCTCAGCCAACACCGCCAGCCTTGCGGCTCTATGGAAGCCGACTTTGGGCGGAGTGTGGCAATGATATATACGGACAGAGACTGGGGGATCACTGTGTGTGAGAGAGAGATTCACAGGGGTTCGTTTGATTGATTCCGGGTGTGGGTGTGTACGCACGCGCCCACGCTACGCCACGCCACGCTTCGCCAGCGTGAGCGCATATGGGAGCCTAATTGCGATCAACATGCGTGGTACCGCACGCACGCACACATACACACACGCACGCACGCACGCACGCACGCACAGACGCATACACATGCACACACATACACGCACGCACGCACGCACGCGCGCACATACATACACACACACACACACACACACACACACACACAC
>NW_014577094.1:3944-8450 GCF_000485595.1 Priapulus caudatus | reverse complement strand
AGAGAGAGAGAGAAAGAGAACGATGGAGAAATAGAGAGAGGGGGCACGAGTGAGAGAGCGCGGGAGAGAGGGAGGGAGAGAAAGGAGAATGAAAAAAGAGAGAGAGAGAGAGAGAGAGAAAGAGACATAGAGAGTGAGGGGAGAAAGAGCAAGAGAGAGGAGGGGAGAAAGAGCGAGAGAGAGGAGGGGAGAAAGAGAGGGCGATAAAAAGATGTGTGTATGTGTTGTGTGCGTGCTTGCGTGCGTGTGCGTACGACTTCGCCAGCGAGCAGTCGTAAGCTCCCAGAGCCAACATGATGAACACCACTACTTAAGGCACTAACCCTCACTAGTAGTAGTGTGTCCCCCGCGATGTGTGCCAAGAAACCACTCATAGACGGCCACCGAATCGCATCAACTATCACAACTCCGCACGCTAGTGTAAATTCCTTGAAGGGCAGGTGCCAGTCTACGCACGCGGGTCCAGGGGAGATCAGTCGTGGTGCGTGTGGGGGCGCGCGCGCTCGCTGTCTGTGGCTGTTTATTTATAGACTGGCTAATGCGCTGCTAGGATACTACAGTCTAGAAGTCGTTCTCCAGCTTCTGTTACTAGGCTGCCTGCTAATCAACGGGATTGTTGAAATCTAAAATGAAAATTCTCTTTTGACTCTTAAATAGCAAAATTCGAGATGCGGTGTATTTAGGATTTCATATGGTAATAAAGTTGATCTCAGTTAGATGCAAATTAGGGTAGTATTTAGAATTTATTTGTCTTATTCAGCAGATGTTATCCGATAAATGGATCATGTGTGTGTGTGTGTGTTTATTTTCACGATAACGGGATGTTTGTTATATCTTGTTATATATGTTTTAACCCATACCTTTCTTTCATCCACGTTTACCCTTTCTCGCTTTATCGCACATTCCACATCTCTCTCGCTTTCTCTCTCACTCTATGTCGCACGCTCCCCCTCTCTCTCCTCTCTATCTCTATCTCGCCCTCTCTGTCTGTTAGTGCGTGTATGTGTGTGTGTGCACGCGCGCGTCTCTTTCTCTCTCTCTCTCTCTCTCTCTCTCTCTCTCTCTCTCTTTCTGTCTCTTTCTGTCTTTCCCTATTTGTCTCTTTCTGTCTTTCCCTATTTGTCTCTTTCTGTCTTTCTCTATCTGTCTCTCTTTCTGGCTCTCTCTTTCTTTCTCTCTCTCTCTCTCTCTCTCTCTCTCTCTCTCTCTCTAGCTCTCTTTACTCACTCTCTAACACACTCGCGCCCCCCCCCCCCATCTCAGTCGCTGTCGCTTTTNTGCGTGCGTGCGTGCGTGTGTGTGTGCGCGCGCCCGTGTGTGTGTATGTATGTGTGTGTGTTGTGTGCATGTGTGTGTATGTGTGTGTGCGCGTGCGCGCGTGCGCGCACTCGCGTGTCTGTGTGTTTGTTTGTTTGCGCGTGTAAGCGTGCGTGCGTGCGTGTGTGCGTGCGTGCGTGCGTGCGTGCCTGCGTCTGTGTCAAGGCTGCGCCGCATCGACCCCCACACGCCCCACTCGCCGGCTCTGCAGGAGACGCGTATATTGATAAACAAACCTGCGACTAGTCAGCGGTGTGGGTAAGCTGGAGCGAGCTTCCCCGCGGCTGCTGCTGCTGCTGTAGGTTTGCTATATTAGGATACACCAATCCCCCATAACCAATAACCAAGCCTGTACCAATTACATGTAATTAATTATACAATTGCTAATCATGTACCATTAACAATTACTTGTGATTAATTGTACAATAACTAATCCTGTACCATTAACAATTACTTGTAATTAATTGTACAATCACTATTCCAGTACCATTAACGTCGTAAATGTAAATAATTAATTGTAATCGTAAATGTCGTAAATTAACGTCGTCCTGAAAACCGCGACTTTCACTGAAACAACGTTTAAATGAAACCGTTAAAAATTCCCATACATGCCTTGACATATGAAGAGTTAGCAAACTCCTGAAGCGCAGTTTGCGACCCGCTGCCTGACTGCAGTCACGAGTGGGGGCCATCTGGTAGTGCATGGCTGCTGCGCTACTGCTGCTGCTGCTGCTACTGCTGCTGCTGCTGGCTACTGGCTAACTGCTCGCTACATACTGCTGCTGCCGACTGCTGGCTGCCTCGCTGGCTAGCTGCCTGCTGCTGACTCGCTGCTGCTAGCTGATCTGCTAGCTTCTACTACTTGCTACGCTGCTAGGCTGCTGACAAGGCCTGCACTGGGCTGCTACTTACTGGCTGCTGCTGCTCGCTGCCTAGCTACGCTATACTGCTGCTGCTGCTAAAACTGCTTGCGTGCGCTACTGCTGCTCGGATACTGTCTGCTAACTGCTGCTGCTGCTAACTGCGCTCGATGGCGCTACTGCTAACGGCTACACGCTGCTCACTGCTGCTGGGCTGCTGCTGCTGCTGCTATACTGGCTGCTGGCTGCGCTGCTGCTGCTGGCTGGCTGGCTACGCTGCGACCGCTACCGCGCTGCCGTGCTTGGCTGCTGCTGGCTGCTGCTGCTGGCTGCGCTGCTAGCTATCGCTACGCGCTAACTGGCTGGCTGCTAACTACTGGCTACTGCACTGGCTTCTCAGCGTAGTGAAGCCAATGGCTGGTATCACTGTGTGTATGTGTCGTGTGTGGTGTGTGTGTGTGTGTGTGTGTGTGTGTGTGCGCCGCGTGCGTGCGTGGTCGTGCATAGCGTGCGTGGCGTCGTGCGTGTGCTGCGTGTGCGTGTGCGTGTGCCGTGTGCGTGTGTGTGCGTGTGTGTGTGTGTGTGTGTGTGGTGTGTGTGTGTGTGTGTGTGTGTTGTGTGCGTGTGCGTAAGCGCTCCCGATGTGTCGTGCGTGGCGTGTGTGTGTGTGTGTGTGTGTGTGTGTGTGTGTGCTGTGTGTCCTGTGTGTGTGTGTGTGTGTGTGTGTTGTGTGTGTGTGTGTGTTGTTGTGTGGGCGTCGGGCGGCGCGGCGTGCCGTGCGCGCATATATATATATAAAATCTTTTCTTAGTTAAAATATTGTCAGCACACACCCGTCTACTTGTAGCGTATTATTGATACATTTTTCATTCGCCCTCGGGCGCCTGATGTATACTCACTCGTATATCAAATTTACCCTAGAATAACGTCCTCTTTTTAGGTTGCGATGCAGCGTTCTGGACTATAATTTCTTGTACTTGCAATACATCATATCAGAAGTAGATAATAGGGAATTCCTTATTATATACTTCTGATCATATCAATAACATCACATCAAATCACATTAAAGACTGTAATCAAATCATCAAATCATCCACGTAACATTTCACATCTCTCAGTAAAAACATATCATAAGCCTCGTAATATATCATATCTCCCAGTGAAAACATATCATAAGCCTCGTAATATATCATATCTACCAGTAAAATATATCACAAACCTATAGTAATATATCATATATACCAGTAATATATCACATCTCTGGTTTAAAAGAAACTCATCCTAGTAAATGAATGATGCGCTTTAGCTGTCAAAACAATTATTTATCAGAGCCATCCCTTTCTCGTTTTCTTATTTGCACTCACTAATTCGGAAACTTCCGCGATTGCGGTCGGAAAAATTACGTTTTTCAATGCGGAAAAAAAGGCGGGAATGACATTGCCCGTGATTTCTCTCGGCGTGCAATCGAGTTATGCAAAACAGGAAGTCATTCCTCGCGTTGCCTGGAGATGCTAATGATAGATACAGCTGCCGCAGGCACGCACGCACGCACGACGCGCACGCACGAACGCACCACACCATGCGCACGCACGTACGCAAACGCAATGCGCACGCACGCACAGACACGCGCAAGCACACGCACGCACAGACACGCGCAAGCACACGCACGCACGCACCCGCCATGGGCAAATATCTCCACCGAGGAAGAGAATATCTGAATATATGAAGGGCAACAGTGGCCGATGCTAGCTGAGCTTACATTGCTGCTTGATGTATATTGGTGAGAGTATATTTAGGGTGAGATTATGCAGGGCAACAGTGGCCGATGCTTGCTGAGCTTACATTGCTACGTGATGTATATTGGTGAGAGTATATTTATGGTGAGATTATGCAGGGCAACAGTGGCCGGTGCTAGCTGAGCTTACATTACTGCTTGATGTATATTGGCGAGAGTATATTTAGGGTGAGATCATGAAGGGCAACAGTGGCCGATGCTAGCTGAGCTTACATTGCTACGTGATGTATATTAGCGAGAGTATATTTAGGGTGAGATCATGAAGGGCAACAGTGGCCGATGCTAGCTGTGCTTACATTGCTGCTTGATGTATATTAGCGAGATTATATTTAGGGTGAGATCATGAAGGGCAACAGTGGCCGATGCTCGCTGTGCTTACATTGCTACTTGATGTATATTGGTGAGAGTATATTTAGGGTGAGATTATGCAGGGCAACAGTGGCCGATGCTTGCTGAGCTTCCATTGCTAGTTGATGTATATTAGTGAGCGTATATTTAGGGTGAGATTATGCAGGGCAACAGTGGCCGATGCTT
>NW_014577094.1:2604-3372 GCF_000485595.1 Priapulus caudatus | reverse complement strand
CTCTCTCTCTCTCTCTCTCTCTCTCTTTCTTTACTTTAACTCACTCTATAACACATCCCCCCCCCATCTCAGTCGCTGTCGCTTTTGAAATATCAAAGAAAATTAAAACAACTCGTTTTCAAAACGACAGAAATATACATATAGGCTCGACGATGCAGAAACACACTGACTGTTGACACACTGTAGTTACACAGTACTGTGTAAAACCAACAGTTCATCTTCTAAACTTCAGGATTTCTCTTGAAACCTTTCACATAGCTCACCACAATTACCATATACCCGCTAGAATAGCAACGAGAATGCGGTTCGACATGGCAGTTTGGCTTACGCGAACTCGCTTTACATGCATGGCAGCCACCTAGAATTCTCCGCGTATTGAGTGTCACTTCCTAATTTAATAGCAAACGTCGAAGTTTTCGAGTCGCTGCATTCAGTATTTCGTGTGATACCCAGGGAAATCCTACATTTCCATATTGGTTATGAATGGTTCAGTATCGGAACGTGAGTAGAATAGTGATGCGTGAGTGAGAGTGCGCGTGTGTGACGGAGAGTGGGAGAGGGAGAAAGGGCGCGAGAGGGAGAGAGGGCGGCCAGGGAGGAGATAGGATGAGGGGACAATAAATGGTGGAAAGTAAGAGCGAGAAATGAAGAGAGAGACGGAGATAGAGAGAGAGAGAGAGAGAGAGAGAGAGAGAGAGAGAGAGAGAGAGAAGAAGAGAGAGAGAGAGTAGGAGAGAGAGAGGAGGGAAGGAAGGAGAGGACGGAGGA